>NC_056738.1:324304510-324554510 GCF_019279795.1 Protopterus annectens
GCATGAATAACCTCCACACCGCATCTGGTCTTCCACATTGAGAAACATAACATATTGCAAACAGATGCTGGTCTTAACATTTGTGAAAGTCTATAGAATGTACTACAGGCATTTATACAGAACTTTTCATACACATCATGAGAAATAGTATCTTTATAACACATTTAATCCTTTTAACGAGACTGGTTTAGTTGAACGCCATTTCCCAAACTCTAAACACAGATGTATGACTATGGTCTCCTGCGAAATGAAAAACTTTCATTTACAATACTTCATAACCAATATTTTCCCTTTCAATGTTTTACCAAACTATCTTTGCTTTTGCCCTTATACTGACTCAATGCCCATTCCAATTACAGCAGCAATTTGAAATAAAATAAAAATATGCACCCAAATGAAGGCCCTTCTTTCTAGCACACAGTTCTTGTTTTACGGACACCAAATGTAAATGCACAAATCATGTAAGAAACTAAATGAATAGACTTAAATTTTCCCTCATGGCTCCAAGCTGCTCAGTGATCAGCTCAAACCAGGTTACTGCAAATGATCAGCTGGCTTTAACAGCCGTTAAATTTGATAAATCAGATCCACATTTATGCGGTCTTGATGTTCCACTTAGCTATGGGGGGGGCATAACAGGGTGAGTTAAGTGTTGGTCGAGTACAGCGTGTCAGACCTTAAGACAATAGAATTATTGCCTAGCATGCCTGCTTTTTTACATTCCTTGTGCAAAACTAACATTCAATACCCACTTTATCCGGCTCCAGCCAACCCAAAACAGTTTTGAATAGGATGCCAGTCCAACATAAGGCACACTGAATTCTCAACCAAGGTCAGTTGAGGAAATCCCAATTCTCTTAAAGGATTTGGAATGTGGAAAGAAACCAAAGCACCTAGTAAAAACTCATGGACATGGAAGAAAAACGTACAAATGCACAAGGCATGACCATTTCCCAAAAGACACAGCTCAGGAAAGTTTATATTTGACAGACTTAGTACAACTACGAGACTTTCCTTCTAGAAATTGTGGGAAACGCATTTTAACCATTTGTCAGAAGAGAAAGATAGCTCTTCCAAAGGATCCCCTGCTTATGGATAACTCCCCAGTTCATGTCAAACTGATTAGCCCTCTATCTTTAAAGTTAATCCTGAAGAGTGATAGGGTCCAAACATTTCGACCCAATCTGTCTTCCCAGGTCATTAACACACACAGCAAGTAGTGGAACTTTCAGCTGCTAGGATCCTTTATGTCCACTAGATATATTGCCTAGTAGAGACCCATGAATGAGACATTCCAAAGACATGCATCTCTTTTCTCCCCTCCCTCCCTCCCTCATGAAAAAAAATCCCGGACATTAGTCGGACAACAAATAATAAATAAATAATAAATAAAAATAAAAAAAAAAAAAAAATAAATGAATATATATAATCAGTAGATAAATCAAAGGCCTATATCTATCCAACAGTAGATTTCCAAATACTGACATTTTATCTTTTACACAAGCACAAGATAATTCAAACTAAATCGGTCCAAACTAAATGGGCATTTAGGGTGGGCAGATTAATGCCAGATTACCACCAGCTGTAATAAGCCTCTAACTTGCTCACCTCAGCCAATTTCCTATAACTGCATGTCTAGAATATGGCTGCCTCTCTGGGACCTTTCCTTATAAATCCTACAATGCACTGAGGACATTTTCTATAAACTGATAATCATTCACTCATTAGTTTTCAGATGCCTGCTTTATCCTATTCATGGCTGCAGGAAGACCAGAGCCTATACTGGCAAGAAAAGTATACAAGGCAGAGAACCAGTTCTAGACAGGATGCCAGTAAAATACATTACAAGATGCAAGCTACACTCTCTCACATACATCTCGGACACACCTATAGGTAATTTAGGAAACTGTGAATTCATCTAAATAGTATGTTTGTAGGATGTTGCAGTAAACCAGAAAATACACTGAAACCTGTGTGTGACTAAACCAAGGAATATTGGGAAAACTGCATGGCCACGGGGCAGACCTGTACATTCCACAAATAAGGCACTCCATATCTAGGATGATCAAGTGGAAAGCCAGGTGTTGTATGACAAAACTGAAATTTCTTTTTGAATCTGGGTCACAAGGGTAAGAATACATATATGTATACAGCGCATGTTTTGAGGATAAAGGGAGCAGCCAGAGTACCTCAAGAAAATCCACACAGATACAGGCAGAACACACACACGGGACTGAGGGTTGGGCCACTTGAAGGCTAATTATGGGTTATCTACCCAGCCACTCCTCTGAGAGCCTCCGATAATCCAATGGAGTAAAAGAGCTTCACTTTAAGGCTGGCATCTAATCAAGCACTGGACCAAAAATGGACACAATGGCTGTGCCCTCTGGTATATTTGCACCCAAGTAGTTAGGATAGCCTGCTGACTGAAACATTTCTTTGGCATGGGTAAACTCTTCAAAGGACATTTATCAAGGACACCAAGGAACTACTGGCTGACCTACTTGTGCAATTCATAGGAAGGCTTTGTGCCTCTGGAGGGACAGTGTCAAGTAGAGAAACAGTGGTTGAAGGCAGTGGTACCAAGGACAGAAAGCAGCACCTCAGCTGGATCAATGCCTTCAGGGTTTAGTGAGACTACCAGGGTGAACAAGGTCCCTTGTTCACCATCTCAAGTCTCTTGTCAGTCCCTATTCCTAACAGAGTTCTACTGGGTGAGAAAACACCTTTTGCTAGTGCACAAAGATTCCTGTACTCTTCAAAGTCCTAAAGGTTACAGACCCAATAAAGCATTGGTTTGTTAAAGGATAGCGTTCGCAGTCTGTACTCATGGCATACAGAGAACTTCAAAACTTTGTCAGAGCAGGAGTTCAGGTGCTTGGTAACAGGCAAAATAATGGTGACTTCTGGAGGATGAAGCATGGTAGGCAAAATTCAAAAGTTGTGGAGCAGACCAGAGCTCACAATTAGACTGGGCCTAAGGGTAGGAGGGCCAGTCTCTACTCCTTACTGCCCACCCAGCTGAAAGTCATGTCAGCACACTAGGAGTAATATGGCTAAAGAACTGACCAGCTGCCATATATAGGAGGATTCCTGGTTTATGTGCCATGGCCATTTTGAGGTTCCATGCTCCTGCAGCCATTACAACTGCACATCATAAGGTTGATTCCTTCAGAAACCGAGGGGCCCCCTTTAATGCCAAGGTTGTATCAGGAAGAGCCTGGCAGCAGCAATGGAGGGATTTGGGGCTGAATAGGCAGAATAAATAAGAGAGCAGCCTAGGCCCTAGTAGAACCAGGGTGGGGGTGGGGTTAAAGCTGCATAATGCTCAAAAGGAGATTACTTGATGCCTTATGCCAGTTTTGTTTGGAGGAGAAGCAATAATCCTTCAGTAGAATTTATCTACTGCAGGCACATTTGTTAATGAGAACCCCAGGAATGTTGTTTACCATGAAAAAAAAATTTGTTATAAAAACAGTAGTAGAACAAAGATCAGTAAAAGTTGACCCAGAAAATAAGTTCCCAAATTGGGTATTTCTTGGGAAATTACCTGAAACAGCATAAGGATAACGACCACGTCATGCTGTTTAAAAAACAGACCTGAATGTGTTGTATGCTTATCTGTTTTAGCTGAATGTTAGACCAACATACAAAGGAGTGCAGCTCTTCTTCTAGGAATGACCAAAAGCTGTAAAAGTTAAATTGGATATACAGTCATTACCTGCATGACATCATCATAAATGTTACTACAGCAGTGATCCTTCATAAGTACTTCTAAAGAGGGAGATGCAAAACAGAGAAACACACAAACATCTCAAACTAACCGCAAGGTGTGGTGGGAAAAGGTCAGAACAATATTTTGGGTCAGTCTCAAATCTGCCTGCAGGAAAAATAAACTGCTGTAACGATTGGTAGTGGCCGGTATGTAAAATACAACTTACAAGCTTAGACAGATCATTACTACAGCAGTAAGTTCAAACAATCTAATGGACTTTGTAATTCCCCTATTGAAACTTTACCTGGCTGGCTTTGCACACACATTTTAATAAATACAGAATGAAGAGCATTTGGAAAAGATGATTTTTTGACTGTAAAAAAAAAAAGAAAACTTGATTGCAAGATGTAATACAGTGTAGCCATATTGATTAAAAAATGGTCAGTGACCCTTTAGCCATACCCCACTAAGAAATGCATTATAGTGAGAAAAAAAAAACAACGTGGGTGCAGAAAGTACAGAGGAAATACAAACTACATTCCGATTTCAATTCACCACATGATAGAAACCTCAGTTACCACAACACAGGAGGAATAAAGGTTGCTTTAAGCAGTCTGGCAATACTCGCTTGTGTCAGGCTAAGTTAGGCCTGTGTCAAATCATATTTATACCTGTATTCTGCGCAGTAACTAAATGATAATTTTAGACTTATAATGAATTTACCAGTGTTTGGGGAGATTTCGAATGCTGACAGGTAATGAAAAATACACAGAGGAGATACTGCCATATTAGTACCATTGGAAGGCAGGAGACAAAAGGCAGGCAGAGGAACAGTGAAGAATTTTAAAATTCAAGTGTTCTAGCTGAGGGGAAATGGCCTTGGTGTACAGAATAAAAGCTGGATTAGTCTTAGCAGCGGCCTACAAGGCTTTCAGTACTGTCAAACTTTGAGGTTTGTCACTCGGAAAGCTAACAGTGAACTGCAGATTTTATTTAATGCTGTGTGTAGTTTCTGGGAATATGAGAAAATTAGCTGTAAAAATGGACAACACATACTCCACTGTAGCTCCAGTACAGGAATGCCCCTAGCATGAACTTTACAGCATGAGCCAAAGAGTTTGCATATTTTATTTAATACTTTCTTTTAACATTCATACACTACACGCCCAAATAGCTCATCTGCTTGACAGCATTAAGAGTCTATAACAGGGCAGTGATGGGCTACTTTACAAGTACCTTAGCAATCCTTGTTGGTTGTTGTGATGCAGTTTAAGCTAGTGGTCAAACCAGATCAGGGTTTCTCTGACTTCCTGTTAAGGGTAAGTTGTCAGAAATCTACACTAGAGGTAACTAGCATACAGGAGGGTGTTCAGGATAAGAAAAAGTAATTGCGTTGACAAAGAAATTAAAACAAAAACGTTCTGAAGATTGACCCTTTAGAACAAGTAACAGTAGTAGCAGATGGGATTTTCACTGGCATATATGAAATAAAAAGATCTTTTGTTTAAAGTAGTTACAACTCCATTTTAATGTTTGGTTCCAACCATACAGCCTAGCTCAGCTAAAAGCGTTTAGTGCTCTACAAAGTCAAAGGCCTTTCTTAGATCAGAGTACCAATTACCTCAGCATCTATAGGTTTAAACAGATGTCTTGAGACAGTAACGCTGTATTTGTGGAAACCTTTGTGCACAGGAGTTTACAGCTTTCCATTTTTTTTATTGTATTAATGTGGCACTTTCTAGCATTGCTATGCTAGAGGCTTTGCTGGGTTTAATGCTGCTTGAGGGGCTCACTTTAAGAGCAAGAGTGTCCTTTAATGCAGGAGCCAATGAGGCCCCATTTCTGCACCCAACCCTCAGATTTTAGTAAAAAAACACATGTAGCAAATTGCAGTTTAGACCACACACTGAATGTCCTCAGGCTTGACTGCAAATACAATACTGTTTTTTAAAAGCGGTTACTCGCTAAACATTGATCTGGATAACGATTAGAAGACTGATCATGTTCCCCAACACTGCACAGTTGCCTCCTCCACCCCACCCTAGCTAAACTACTGATGTGTGTACCTCCACAAGTATGGGCGCGCTTTCATCTGTTGACACATTTTTGTTTTTAGGTTCCTGTTTGGACAAGGGAAGGAGTGTGAATATTTTCCAGAATTCAGGAAAGGAGACAGATGTCAGACAGGTGTTGCTGCAGTACAGTGGCATATCTAAAAATTTGCCACAATGTTTTAGCAATGTATTACATGAAGAGTGAACTACTGTAACAGTTTTGTATCAAGGCCACAGTAGCCCATACCATGCATTACAAACATTAAATCTGGAGGTTTCAGTGTTATTCTTGAGCATCATCACTGCACTGAAGTCCAACATATGCCAGTAGCTGGCATGAAGTTTTAAAATTACTACAGCCAAGTGCACTGAAGGATTCCTGAGGCAACAATAATTCCTCACCACACTGCAACAAAGTTTGTTCGCATTAAAACAAGAAAATAAATGATACTCTCACAATACAGCTGACAAATACACAAATGGACACAGAAGTAACCCACTCCTGTGCAATATATATTGTGTCTTGGCACCTGCCCACTATATTTACGGAAGCTTTCTTTTTTTCTGACTAAACCAGTAAAGAGCCGCATGTGTTCCTCCAGCTGTATTTACTAAGGGCTCATGCAGCTGAATGCAGAAATCCCAACCATATCTAGCACAAGGTGACAGCATACTAAACAGTGCACAAACAGAGCTCCTGTTCACAGTTCACAAACACGTGTAAAAGGGATAGAAGACTGAGGAGTTTGTTTGTTGCTCAGTAACACATCCATTTTTATTTGCCAGCCAAGACATTATGCATATTCCTTACTGCTTGAAATCTTAGCCAATGTGGACATAAGGGCTAAAACGGAACATACAACAGGAAGTTTTTATACAAAACCGTTCACACAAAGATCTGGAAACAGAACAGACCTCTCAACAGCCAATTCAAGCCTATACATAACACATTGGTACCACAATGCTATAAAATTCTCAACCTTGTTAGAAAGGTCCACAGGAAAGATAGCTGCGAGATGGAAATTCTGACACTTAAGGAACTAGATACAGTATAAAGTAAATCAGAAACAGTCCTTTAACAAATCTGCTCACAACATGCCTTAGCACTGAAGCTACTTTGTGGGATTACAGCAAGTATGCAGCTGTACTGTCCTTGAAAATGATCAAAACAAGATTGTCCCAATATATATTCTGTCTCCATACAGTGGGCTGCCAAAACGTGGTTACAGTACTGCAAACAAAGGTCATCACTTCTGATCCTGCATCAAAGTTCTACATACAAATCTAGGTAGACACACACACACACACACACACACACACACACACACACACACACACACACACACACACACACACACACACACACACACACACACACACACACACACACACACAAACACACACACACAAACACTGTTTAGGAATCAGACAGCTCCATCATCCAATTAGTTAAGTAATGCAGGCAATAAAAAGATTACACACTTGGAATATAGTCAGTTATGGTTTCAGTTCTGCAATAAAGCTGTTCTGGTTTAACAGTACACTAGGCAACCTTAAAAGGCCAACTGTTAAAGATTTAATGGATAGACAATATATTTATAGAATATTTTGATTTGCTGTTAACCAGGTAGGCCCACTGGGCACAATCCCTTTTCAGAAGAAACCTGGAAGCAATGGCTGGTTAACTGACTAGCTCCAGGTCACACGCAAAGCAGGGCTGTGGGAACTGAAACCTATACCACTACCAACTACATCTTGCAACCTTAACCTCTGCACCAACTGTCAATGAATGAACAATTTCCAGCCTGACTGCTGGTCTAGAATACTGACACTGGACACTTCTTGTAGGCTCAGGAATGATCATTTGCTGGGGTGTCAGTAAATGTCAAGTATTTACTTGTTACTTTGGGTAAATGATCAAAATTCAACAGGGTCCACTCAGTTGGAAGCTTGGGGATAAAAACTCAAATTAGAACTTAATACAACTTAATGGCATTTCTCCATCAACATCAGCAAACAAGTTTCAGCCACCTGCAACACAAAATGGACTAACTTCTCCTTATTTGGGGGTGGGGGGGAATACACCTACTTCATTTACTGTTGGCAAGCAGCAAGTCTGTGCAATACTGCTTCACACTACATCTGCTGCATGTAGATACACAGATAATGCAAAAACTAAATCACGCACTTCACAAATTTTGACCATACAAATTATTACACTAAGTATTCCCTGCAAATGCATTACGAAATTTGTTATTGCAGATTGCAAATATATCTTGGAGCTTTTCTCTCCAGACTTCCACTAAAAAAAGGACACCTCTGAAATGCTAACATTCCAAGACTTTAAACTTGCAGGGTACTTGCATTTTTTTCTTACAAGGCCTTGACAAAGTGGAAGGCGTAGAGTTCAGTCTCAGAGGTGACACCTGACAGGGCTTAGTCTTGCAGGGTAACCTTGATGCATGTTTTTTCCTTTTCACCATCTGTCCTATTTTACACCTTGTATCCCTACTGTAATAGTGGTAGCTTTAAATTATTTTAAACTATGGATCTGTGCAAATGCACAACTCTGCTACTAAGCTCCCAACAAATTATGACAGCTCCTGCATCAGATTAGTCAGTGAAAAAAATTCTAAATTGTGGGTGCGATTGAGAAAAGAAACATGCAGAACAAGCACTCCCAAGTTCTTCTCACCTGCTCAACCACTTTTTTTTTTACTTTTCCAAATAACCAATATGCCCAACAGACTAGATGCTACAGGGAAGATTGCTTATGGGTGGCATCAGGCCTCCCATCACTAAGCTTGGTAATCCCTTGGAACACTCATCCTGTAGGGCATTACTGTGCTAACTTACAGATATAAGTTTTGCAACTTTAATAATAAAATATTATGCATACAGTTTGATGTAAAACAGCTTCCTTGCCATGATGTAAAAATACCATTGGATGTTGTAAATCTTTATTCATTCCTTACTGACAGACTTTAGTTCTGTCCTTGGAACAGACACGGCAGTTTCCAAACTTGCGCCAACTAAAAACTCTCAGCTAAGACCTACCCATAATGCCCCTCAGTCTCTTCAGATCTCGTTTGCTGCATTCCTCGTCAGATGTACCAAGCCTTCTCTCTCAAAGCCAAGTGTAAAATTTGTGCAACTGTGTGCAATTTCTCTCAAAACTTAGTTCTCGCTAATATCTCCTCTCGCTTGTAAACTTCTTCCACTTCCTACCCTCTACCTTTGGTAGTTACCCATCTACCATCGTTGGCACTGCTTCTCTCCTACCTTTGGTAGGCCCTCTTCTCTTTGGGGGGGGGGGGGGGGAGAAGAGATGCACAGACATTTTAAAAAAACTTTCCCTTTTCACTTGCAGTTTCCTTTTCTTGACTGTTTTATGTCAGTATAGATCAGATTAGTGTCAGTCGGAAAAAGCTAAACTGGGGTTTAAGCAGTGTGATAAGTGTGGGTGCAAGATGCCCAAATTAGACGGTCATGCTCTCGTGTGTTTATTCTTTGGGCGTGGACCATATAAATGCTTCATGTGACATCTGCTCCAGTTTCAGTAATTGCACTCTAGCTGAGCACAAAAACAGATTTTGAAAGGTTTAATGAAAACTCCTTTTTCGGAGGCTCTCTCTGGGACAGAGGTCTCACCATCTCCTTCAACCAAAAACACACACTGTTCCTACAGCTCCATCCATTTCAGAACAGTAGACAGAGCTTCTCCGGCGCAGATAACTTTGGCACCAGGCCTGGGTAAGAGTAGGAAATAGCGTCTGAAGCGGCAACATCTAAAAGGAAGGGAGCTTCAGAAAAGGTGCTGAGCTGAGAGAAGTCCAGAATGGGTCTCCAGGTGCTTTCCTTCCTGGAAACTAGAAACATTATGGAAAATAATCCCCTCCTGGGAAGGAGGCACAACTTGAAGAATGATACCTTGATCCATAAGTCCCTGAAGTAGTTCTGGGAAGAAAAGAAGCTGCTCCTGAGAAGGCTGAGGTATGCCATAAAAGGAAGAAGGGTTTCCACACCATAAAGTACCCCTGATGGATGGTAGAGAACCTAACGGTCTTGAATTATTCTTAACCAACTGTGAAGGGACAGGGAAAGATGAACAGATAAAGGAACCTCTCTCAGTAAAGGGGGAAGCAAACATTGAAATAGAACCTAGCTTGTCTCAAAAAGGTTTGAGAAGAGGGAGTCTGAGTAGACTTGAGGAACCTTCTTACTTTTGGGAGGATGTCGAGGCTGCCTGCAAAGAAAAGCAGATTTAAATGGATATTTCATATGGAACTTGGGAATAAGAGAAATAAAATATGCCTCAGTTCCTGCAAGGCCTTACCCTTATTGTGTACAGACTTACAAAAAACATAGCAGCTGCAGAACCAAACGGGTACTGATCATCAAGAGGAGCATTCCGGAGTTTTGGCTTCAATTCCAGTCTTTACCTGATATTAAGGCTAGAGTAACATCTCAAAACAGAACCAAAAGCAGCAGATATAGAGGAGGGATTAGCTACATTTAACAGAGTAGCGGTCTACCCAACGGTGAATAGAGGGCTGAGGCCCCCCTTCAGAATTAGGGAGGTCTGAGATAGCCTGAGAAAGCAGGGCTAAAACATACCTGGTCATACTGGTCTGGTAGTTAATAGCCCAAAAGGCCAACGTAGCAGTAGTATAGACCTTCTTGCCCAGCCTCTCTCCGGCTTTACGTGTCCTTGTCTGAATGAGGTAGTTTAGAAGTCAAAAGCTTAGAGGGTTTGTCGGGCCGACTGAGGGCTACCTGCAGGCAGATAACCCAAGTGTGATGACTGCAACAGTGAAACATGATCATCAATCTAATACAATAAATTTAAAATTCACTTTACATTTGGATAATTGCTTAAACCATTTTTGTCATTACTAGCTAATGTTGCTTATTTGTGCTCATATATTCTCTTGTAAAGCTCCCTGGCTGTTCTGCAAACTCACAGTGATTGACGGGGCATGCTAAATATACAACAAACTTAGATTTGCAAGTAAATCTGTCTGACTTTATATCAGCACGTTCACCCCTATTTCTTCTATTCCAGTGTACAAATAATTACAAAATTAGTTGACAATTTGAACATCCATGTTTGTACACTATTCAATAGTAAGCTTAAGTTTCTCTGAAAACATTCTTAAAATTCTTGCCTATTCTGTACAAATAGACTTGTCGCCATCTGCTTTAGTCATTTCTGAACTGCTAATATTCCAATTTCTTCTGATTTTCTTAATCTCTAGTGAATCTATACTGTTTGCTTTAGATACAGTTACATCTACATGTTACTGGTGTCACCAAGTTATTTTTTAGAATATACCATAGAATAAACTATTGATGTACTTGAAAAGTTTCATAAGCACATCAATACTCCCTCTCCACATCAGAAAACACATCAATAAAGTGTTTATACAAGAGAATATTGCTCATATACATGCTGTGAAAATGTGTCATTTCCCTGCATAAAAATATTTGTACAACTCTGTGCCATGGCAGCACCCATGGCCACACTGTTTGGCAGTACATGTTAACTCATAGTTGTAACTGAGGATCATGTCTATAGCTTCCATAATTTATAGTTATGTCTTTCGGCTTTTCCCGGTTAGGGGTCGCCACAGTGGAACTCCGGTCAGCTAATGATTGGCAGCAGATTTTTACTTGCAAAGTTGCCAGCCCTGATGCACAACCTTCAACGAAGGTATGCCCATTCACGCATGTCTCCAGACAGAAGACGCTCTAGCCGAGAATCGAACGGGACAACGTCTTACTGTGAAGAGACAGCGCTACCACAGCACCACCACCGCAGTTATAGTATTAGCTGAAAAAAATTAACCAGCGCCCCTCCTACTGTGTCTATACCCTCCTCATTGGGAGTAACTGTGTATAAAGATTTAAATATCCAATGTCACTAGAAAGTCTTTCACTAACTTCTAAATTTTCTATTTTTGTTAATTTAAAAAAAAAAAATCCAATGAGTCTGATATATGACCTGCCCTTTTCCACCACTTTTTGCAAGTGCTTAAGCAAAAATAGTTAAACCTTCACTTTTGCTGTTACTACTTGCCACTACTGGCCTCAGATTGATTATCCAAGTTTTTTTTCATCTTTGGTAATCCAAGAACTTGCTATCTTTGGGGCCATCTATTCTCAGACGCTTCCTAATGTCTTTAGTAATCCTTCCACCATTTGTACTATTCTTAAACATGTCATATCTGTGAAAAAGCTTTTTTTTTTTCTCTTCATTTCAGTAAATGATGCTGGCTTGTAATGTTTGACAGAATTAAAACATTTTCTTGTCATACATAGATCTGTAACAAAACAGAAGCATTTCCTTGGTCAGCTTTAGTTATAATCACATTCTTGTTAAGATTAAAAAAATCTCTCATTCATTCTTCAATAAGTTGTAGCATCTGTTCAAAGGTTTGCTGCTTAACAGTTCATTAATTTGCAGAGTAATCAACATAACTGGGCAATCCTCTGGGCTTAAACCAGCCTCGAGAGAGAATACTAGGGAAGGCAGGACAGCAGCCGAATCAAACCTGACTCTCTTGACCGTATTTACCAGCATCTGACATTCAAGAAGGGAAGATTGCCACAGCACCCTGTGCCAACAATAAGACATTGTTTTTCCAGGTAGAAGGATAAGGAGGTAGACTAGTACACAGGCTCTTGGGGGCAAACGCTTAACAGATGGAACACTTTGTATGAGAAGCACCCAAACAGGAGATGCACTGATCATGATGATCCTTATGGGGAATCTCCCTCCCATACAGGCACTGATCATGATGATCCTTATGGGGAATCTCCCTCCCATACATTTTCCCTTTCTGAAAAATATGTAAACCCACAACCTGAAAAAAGAAACGGGGCACTTATCCGAAACATGGCTCAGTAACCAGCCCAGGAGGAGCTCAGTAACCAGCCCATGAGGAGACTCGTTCAGACCAACCATCAGTGACGGCATTCAGACTGGTGGCAAAGAACTTCTGAGGTATGTACAGCCACGCATCACCTTTATGCCTTTAGCGGGAGCATACGCTTGACAGGAGGGGTCTATAAAATCTTAATGCTTTGGTATATTGGCCAGACGTTTGGCTACTCAAAGCAAGGAATCTCTTTAGAGAGGAATACTGCAAGTGTGATATGAAGGACATATTTGCTTCTGCACACACAGCTGTATAAGCACACAACAGCACTAAATGTGAAAATATGTGCAGATTCATAAGTGTGCTAATCCAATAGCTAAACTGCAGTCACAAACCATTCTCATTTTCATCACTGTAAATTCTAGTCAGTGAAGAGCAGTCAGGAATAAGGGCATCGGTATAAATTAAAAAAGGCTGGTGATGCCAAGATTAACTGCAATGCACCATACTTAAGCAGCTGCAGTACAGAACAAGTTACAGAAAAATCAATTGCATCAAAAACTGCACATTACAATTTACTCAAGATTATCAAATGGAGGCACTTTTGGGGGTGGGATTTAAAAAATATGAAGAAAGGACTGGTGGTTCCAGGATATTTTGAGGTTTTAGGCTATTCAGAACAGATGCCCTTCTACATTGCTGTTACAGAAGGGATGTTCCGCCGTGGGCAGCCTGCCACTTGGCCAGTATAAATAAGCTTAAAAGAAATCTTGCTTGTGCCACGTCACATTTATGATCCTTGCACAGAACGTAGTGCATAAAAGGGATGTGCAGATGCACTACTCAGAACTTTTGCCAGATGGTTTGAACGGGTTGTTGTACTGAATATTTAGCAACACCTAATAAGTATCCCACTGGGGTTATTTTTATTCTATATTTTTAGTTAAACTTTCTTAATCTTGTATTTTATATCACTACCTAGAGTTCATGTCATCCAAGTGGGGAAAATGTTAATGTGGGAGGCAGATTACCCATAAGGAGAGTTTGTGTGTTTTGTTTGGGCACGTCCCACAATCATACCTCTTGTAGTATCTTTCAAGTCATTTGTGCTTATGATACTCTTAAGCGGTTTGCCTTCCCTGGCCATTATCTTGAAAACTAACGGCTTGGAGAGAGTTGGCCCAGAGTACAAAGGTGGAATCCTTTAACCCCCAGAAATGTTCCCCCTAGGTAAGAAGGTGGCCACGAAGTCTCGACCAGATTCTTTAGCTGCCCAGCCTCCACCTCCACCATATGTCTCAATAAAAGTTGACAGCCCTGTAGGTCATTCTGTTTATGTTAGATTCCTCTGCAGCAACCCTGCTGGAGGCAGGCATGGATCCATCTTTTCGTACACATTCAAGAGGCTTTGCAAGCATCTGCTCTGGATGTTGAGGGGGAACCATGAAGGATCTGAGGGTCCTAGAAGGATTCCCCAGATACCAGGCAGGAAGGAAGTTCTGGGTTCTCTTCTCAAATCTCAACAAGGGTCGGAACCTCCACAATTTGGTAGGTGTCCCTTCTAAGAAAAGAGAAACTCCAGCACATTTCGGTCCGTCCTATGAATCCTCAAAGGGAATGGTGAGAGTTTACTCAAGGTTTCAGGACCTGCTGCTCCTTGGACCTCTACCCCTTTTAAACAATTTAGGGAACCAGTTTCCTCTGAACAGGATTCCCTGTCTGGTGAGGGACTTTGTGCTATTCTTCACAGATGCCTGTGGCTTATGATGAATAGAAGTTTTAACCAACAGTCTCCTTTAATGGAATTGTCCTTTGGGGGGCACAACTGCGAGGATGACGAATTGTTTAAGTGGAATTCTTCACAAGTATCCGATGTGCACAGAAGATACTATGAACTGCTTCATGTGGATACTCCTAAACCATCAGCAGTTCCTCCTGTGCTGGCTGCCTTGTTGGCAGCAATAATGAAAGTACAAATATCCTGATTCTCAGCCTTATGTTCTTAAGGACAGTATATTTTTATTTAAATGTCCTTCTAATTCTGCTGTGGTGTCAGTCTCTGACAAACCTTCTAAACTTTTGCCCACTTACAAACTTTTGCCTTCTGTCAAGGATAGCGGGGCAATGGAGAGGATTGGCAAGAAAGTTTACTCTGCTTCTGCTGTGGCCTTTAGGGTTATTAAATTACCAGGCCAACATGAACAGGTATGCTGTGGCCTTGATTGCTCGCACTGGTCAGGTTCTCTGATTCTGTTGGCAAATCCTCTGCCTCATCTTTTTTTTAGGTTCTTCTCAAGTTGCTCACCACTCTATTAAGTGTAGGTACGATCCTGCAGACACATTTTCTAGAGCTGCAGCTTTTGAGTCCTTCATGAGGTGTTATTCTCTGCTTAGTCTCCAGTTAGTCTCCAGTTTCTTCCCGTGGACATTAAGACCAGTTTGTTGGATCCTCCTTTGCTAATATTCATCTTTCTGGGAATGCTGCTGCAATGTTTAAGTCTGTTCAACAGAAAGGCAAAGCCTTGCAAGACCTTAAACATGTAGGCCCTCCTATCGCCAAGTTCCAGAAGAATTTTATTTCTAGGTCAGCCTTTGTTTGCAAGCAAACCTGCCAGGCCAGTAAGAGTAGGAACGGTGGGAGTTGGGCCCCCTCTGCCAAGGCTTCTCAGATTGTGGCCCAGAAGCCTCCTTTATTTGATAAGCCTGCTTCTGACAATCCCATCCCCCTGCCTTTAGACTAGGTTAATTTGTCCCTTCAGCTCTCCCTTGGTCTTCCAAACTGGAATCACATCACTTCAGGTGTGATGTCCGTGCCCTGGCCCAGCAACCAAGGAGCCTCAGTCCTTACCACTAACACCAGTGAGGGGCGTCCATATAGGGAAAGGATAACAAACACACAGAGTAAAGTACAATTTCCCTTAAGAGCACACCGAGATCAGTCAGTCTGGGGCTGGTTTCTCCCTTTCTCTTCAGGTTCCCAATAAGACTCCCCACCGGCACAGCTGTAGGGTCCAGATCTCAGCCTAGTGGGCAGGCTAAAACCTCCAAGCACCCTCTGTCCAGTGCTTTGTGTCCCTGCACAAGTAGCTGACACACTGAGATAAGAGGTTATACAACCAAAGATTCCTGGGGAAGGCTGGCACAGATTCTCCAGCTGTGCCCCTTTTACCCAGACTATATGGTAGAAATCACTGTCACAACCCACTAATATTTATCAGCTACTAAGGCAGTTATGAAGGGTGTCCAATTGTTACTATGCTATATTACTATCCAAATGGTAAGTGCAACCTAACAAAGACTTATTTGGAGTGACTTGGTACAGTATCCCTATATACATGCAATGACACTGATCTTAAATCATCTCTACACAAAACAGCCACAGTTGAAAGATTTAAAAATATTTAATAATAAACACACAATACTTACTAGACTTGCTTGTCAAGAGTTCAGAGAAATACTTAAAATACTGTAGAAAAGTTCCGACATCAACATAGAAAAACACTTGTCTTATCTTCCTAATTCCTAGCCATTTCTAAGAGAAAACACAATTCTAAATAACTTGCATATAAAACAGGCAGAGTGGTGAACTGAATGTTCAAGACAAAATGCTCCGAGGTCTCTGATTCTCTTTAAATTGATAACACAGAGCTGCTTCACATTACATCATTCTTCACGTTCTCTGGTGTTCCCAGGCTAAAACTACATTTGCATTCTTTACACCTGGTCAGAAACTATAGCAATAAAGGACATTTATACATGCAAATTCTACCCATCATCTCTGGTCTTAAACAGGCAGGATGCCTCCCTCTAGATACATCGGCTCCAAATTTTGACATCAAAGACAGTCAAAATGCTTGACTTGGCTTTCTTACAGCAGAGTGAACTGTTGCAGTTAAATATCCAATGCAGTCTTTTCACATTTAAGAAAACAAGCCTGTGGCATTACAAATGACAGAATTATCTACAACATTCTGTCTGGCTAGGCTGGCAACCTTCACCTATCTGCACATCGGGACTCCTGTATTCCATCAACCATCAGGGTTACTTCAGGGTATGGAAATCCCTCCATCCTTTTTCTGAGAGCTGAACCTCCTCTAGAACTTAATTTCTCAGATGTTCTATAGTCTTTTTTGACCCAAGGGACTATTCAACCTGTTCCCACTTCAAGTGGGAAGGGGTCATTACTCCTGGATATTAATCGTTCCTTGAAAGGGCAGCACTTTGAGACCAGTTTTGGATGTCTCCCGGCTCACCACCTTTCAAGATCCCTTCCTCTTTTATCCCAGGCTTTTCTGAAGTCCTTGGATCTGAAAGATGCTTACCTCCATATCCCTTATTCACCCTATCTTCAGGATTTTTTCCATTTCTCAGTCTTCCTCTCCATTTTCAGTTCTCTGCTTTTCCTTTGGCCTCTACTGCCCAAGAGTATTCACTCTTGTGATTGCCCTCTACAGGTACCAAGGCCTTCACATTCTTACTTATCTAGATGGCCTGTTGCTTCAGACACCTTCTCCCAGTTGACTGTTGCAGTTCACCATCTCTCCTCTTCCAAGTCTGGGTTACTATCAACTTCCAAAAGCCCATCCTGACTGCCTCTCGGGATCATGTGCATCTGGGATGCAGGATTCAGATGGTGCCAATGTTGGCCTCTCCTCTACCTCCAAAGGTATTGTTGATGGCCTTTTTTCAGTCTCCTCCTCTGCTGTCATACCAACCAGGGAGTTTCTTCATGCTCTGGGATTCATGGCCTCTCAATGCTTCTGTTTGCCAAACTGCATATGCGGAAGCTTCGATAGTATCGCAAATTAGCTTGGCTGCAGTATCACCCCCCCCCCACACTGAATTTCAATGTATCTCTCCTTCCCTGTCTGAAGGAATTTGAGTGGTGGCTTCAACAGTTTGCTCTCAACCCAGGCCAGCCCCTTCAACCTCCAGTCCCTTTCTCAAGAACTGAACCATTCACAGATGCCTCTGACATGGGGTGGGGGGCATCTCTTGGTCATCTGAAAGTTCAGGGTCTTTGGCCTCCCATCAGAAGTCAGACTACATCAACAAAGATTAGGGCTCCAATTCTGGCCCTTAAGGCTTCTCACCCCATGTTCTCTCCACATCCCTTGAAGGTGTGCACAAACGCTACAGTGCTGTGGTATGTTAACAAGCAGGAAGGCATTCTTACCTCCTCTGCAGAATGGTACTTCAGGTTTGGGAAGGGGATCTCAGTTATTGGCCAACTCTTCATGCAGTGTATATTTCTTCAGAACACAATCTAGTGGAAGACTAAGCAGATCCAAAACACAGGCTTATGAATGGATGCTTCACAGACGCACATTTCTAGACGTAGTCCATCAGTGGGGTATTCCTCAGGTAGATCCTTTTTGCCTCCCTTCTGAACAGGCAGCTTCCTCTTCTGTTCCAGACTGCCATGCCATCTGACCGGGACGACAGATGCTCTTTCCTTAGAAGTGGAAGTTTCTTTATGCTTTCCCTCCTCTTCCCGCAGAAAATACAGCAGGACTCCCCCAAAATTTTGCTAATGACTCCCTTTTAGCCAAGACAGCACTGGTTCCCTCTCAATGCATTTGGACAGGGACAATGACCACAAGTTACCTTACCGCTTGGATCTCCTCACAAAGGACAAAGGGTCTCATCTAATCCCCACTTATCTACTCTGCAACTGACATCGTGGGTTAGAGTTTTGATCCCTTTGAGGCATCCAAGGACGTGCTCAGGGTTTTACAGGACGCATGGAAACTAGAAAATACTGCATCTTCAAATACATAACCAGGACCCTTTTTCAATGGGGGTCCCTCTGGTCCTCTTATTGTGTGTGTTGCTCCAGTGTGGCTTGGCCTATTCTTCAGTGAAGGCTCATTTGCCAGCAATTTCTGCTTGCCTGCCCTTGAATCCTCCTTTGACTTCTCATTTTGAGGTAAAGCAATTTCTTAAAGGCGTCATACATATTAGGCCTCCAAGAAAGCCTTCATATGCCTTGGGACCTTAATTTTGTTTTGGAAAAATTGACTGGCTCCATTTGAGCCTGCAGATTCTGCTTCTTTGCAATACTGTATCTGGAAGACTTACTGCTGGCTCTTACTTCTGCTTGGAGGGTTTCTGAGCTCCAGGCCCTTATGGCCATTCCTCCTTTTTGTTTTTTTTTTTTCCAAAGGGACAGGGTATCCCCTTCGTACTAATCTTCCTATTATGTCCAAAGTAGTAGAGTTGTCCTTGAAATCCCTTTTTTCTTTGCCCTCAGTTTGTTACCGAGAGGGCCCTGCATACCTTGGAGTTTCACAGACAGCTCAGGTACTATTTGGATAAAACTAAGACTATTCATGAGTCTGATCAGCTTTTTGTTTCCTTTCATCCCAGGTCTTTGGGTTTGGCTGTTTCTAAGCAAACCATCTCCTCCTGGATATCCAAGGCCATTTCCTTTTGTCCTTTTAATAGCAAATCTCCGTCTGCTTCTTTTGTCCTTTTAACAGCAAAACTGTCTGCTTCTGTTACAGCTGATTCCACTAGGGCAGATTCCTCTTCTGATGCCTTAGTCAATGGCTTGGACACAAATTCCATCCTTGAAGCTGCAACCTGGAAATTGTTTCTAGGCCTGAGATTTTGCTGAAACCATTTTATATGATTTGAGACTCTTCTCAGCCTTCCACCTCCCACTCCACTTCTTGAGTTTTACTCACCACTCTAACGGATACTGCAACAGTGATTATACAACGGTGTAAAATCTTACCAGAACAGTAAAATGTCCTTCACTGTTGCAGTATTTTCTCCCTCCCTCCAACACCATCTTTGTTTATTCTGCTTTTTTTCTTCTCTTTGTTCTAGGACAACTGTTCCCTTATGAGAAGGTACAGTTCTAAGTAGTTGCGTTTGTATGTGCCTTTTATGCCCTACTTTCTGTGCTGGGCACATAAATGTGACAGCGCAAACAAGATCTCTCAAGCTTATATTGGCCGAGCTATTGGCTGCCCAGGGGCAGGACATCCCTTCTGTAACTAATACGGTAACATTGAAGAGAAAGACATCTATTGTTATGGTAAGATTTTACACACCTGTACCATCTTCAATTTTAAAGGAATCCAATTACATATTTCAACCCTGAAAAAAGGCACAAAGAAATTTTTTTTAATAACCTACAATTAATGCTGCTCAAGTAATAAATAAAAAAAAAACTTCCAATAAAGGGGGAGACTTCACAAAACACTAAAAAAGCAAAAAAGGCATACAACTCCATCTCGGGTATGAAGTCCAACAAACGGCGTTGCATAACAAAATGAGTCCAACCACATGCACCATCTGCGTTCTATCAGTCACTAGGGGTTGTCAAAGTTGTAGCCATAATCCCATGTCAAAAAACAGCACTTAACCCCAAGATAGAAGACTACAGATGCATACATTTACACACATGCACTTTTACATTATGGTTTGCCAAACACACATGCACTTTTTACATTATGGTTTGCCAAATTCTCAACTTCAACAAGTGTACAAAAGTTCCAGCAACTACTAGTCATAGCACCATGGGAATATTACAAAAATGTGCAATAGATATCACTAGAAAGCTCCTGTAAACAATGCCACTTTCAAATTTATGTTCCGCCTATGACTTAAAATCTGTTATTGTTGCTATACAGGTGACAACTTTACAGCAATGTCTTAAAAAGTAGTGTGTGTGTGTGTGTGTGTGTGTGTGTGTGGGGTGCAAGCCCCCCCACAAGTTTTCTGTTCGACAAAGAGAACATTTAGAGAAGTCCACACTGCCTAGATGCAAAATTGTAGAGTTACTCTAAGTTAGACCCAAAGTGGGAACAAAGTGCCACAACATGAGGTGCATGGAAACACAGCCACCCCGCAAAAAAGCTAACTGCAGTGTTTCTGTAACTGCAATATAATGCAACTGCAGTGACAGTTTCATGGATTCCTGACTAAAGGTATTTCCCAAGCAACTAATTAACTAAAGAGGCACATCAGCTGGGTATAACAGCCCTGTGTTTCTACTGCTTAGTCAAACAATCTGCTTGTGCTGTGCTGACAAGGTCATAAGGCCGAAATATGCATATCCACAGCTAGTGGGGTTTGGCTTCATTGGCCTGAAATTGCCCAGTAAAAAGATTAAACAAGTCATGGGCATTCAGAATCGACAATTAGCTGAAACACCTGATGTTCATAAAGATAATTTGCATATATCCCATGTGCCTCTGATACAAGAGGTTTGGGAGGTCACTTCGTGGAAGTTCTAGCTTTGCTGGAATTTTCATTTTGTTTTCACTGTTTTCGACTAAAGGTGCTTAAAACATGTCCTTGCACTAACAGATGCTAATGACATTTCACGATGTAGAAAGTGCAGGTACTAGCAAAAATAAAATGTACACAACTCTCATCACTGATGTTATTTGCAGTATTGGCTGTTTTACAGCAGTGTTTTGTTGGGTTGGCTGTGACAGCTTGACGATGTGCTTTGTGTTGACTTAAATCCACTATGGAAAATAAACAGCTTATTTCAATTTATTTATTTCCATTTTCCCCTACAGCACTTGAAGGTACACCAACACTATTTTTCTCTCAATATAGGACATCATGACACTGTGCCTTGATAATACAAGTAAACTGCATAAACTGCTATACAGCACATTCAGCAACTAAAACTCCCATCCAAAGAATTAGTTGCTAGAAAAACCTTTATACGAAGGATAAGAATACATTCTATAATTTAGTGTTGTGAATGGGCCAATTCACATTTTCTGGTCACAGAAGTTCTGCTTTTACTCAAGTGAGGAAAAGAAACAGCATGTAGTACTAATAAGTAGCTTTTGCCCTCTTATCCATGCATCAGACGAATAGTCAAAGCTGAAAGACTAGTCTTACAACACTTATGCAAGAAAGTGGAGAAGAGGCTGGTATTTAGAATATGTATTAAAAAAATGCAATCTATTTTCCATACAACGTAAAGTTTTAAATGTGCTGTGAAAGGTTGTTTTAGCAGTTTACATTTAACACAAATTTAGTGAAAAAGGAACACTAACACGGTTTCCAGAGGCAGTCTACAGTTCTACTGACTTACAGAACTGTCACTGCATATAGTTAAAAGAGCAAAGCACCACACACATATCTAGGCAGTGTTGGAGTGTGTAAAAACAAAAGGAAAAAGACATGTTCAAAGTAATTTGTTGTATTCCTGTAGATATTTTGCAGGCAGACAACTAACCAGCGTAGAATGTACACACAAAATCAAGCAATGAAAACATGAAGCAATGCTTCTTTGAGCTTTAAGTTGTCCAGTGCATTCAAAGTAATGAGATCTTTCAACTGTATACTTCATCAGATACAATGTTTGGTTTTGAATACAACAGTAGAGTACTTCGAACAAAGAGGCTTTTCCTCTTATTTTTACTCGTTGGTCCTGGGGAAAACCAGTCACTCCTCTGGGTTTGGAGAGCTTATAAAGTAACCTACTTCACAGCAAGTAGCATACATTTTATATTGTGGTACTATTGTGGGGGCAAAAACTGCATTGTGGAAAAACACACTGAAAAACACATCAGTACAATAGCTCCCTTCAGACAATTTGCAGAACGCATACAAATAAACATGCAAAAGTGATTTCTGAAAAAGCATACGTCAAAGCTAGAAAGAACATGTATACATACAGACACACACAGTTTTTGTCTTTTACTGTGAAAAAACAGTGGGAGCAAGATTTCACACCCAGTAAGAGAAAGTTCTAAATTATGTGAAAATATAATAGAAGCAGAAAGGAAAGATACAGGTAAACAGATCTGGTGTGTTATTAATGGATCCGAAATGTTAATAACAGCAGTAAAGGTAGACTGGCAATGCCATTTGCATTATTCTGCCTAGAAGAGTGGAAGCTAATTAGGGAATTAATCCAACATACAGCAAGTAAAAAAACATATGTAAATCTGCACAAATTGGCATTTTGGCAGCAATGAAAAAGAATGGGATTCAAGTTAAAATGAAGGCTCTAACACCAGGAACAATTAGATATGGTGATATGCACTGCAGGGGAGCCATGAACAGATATTAGAATTACAGCAAATTTTTTAGTTGTAGGATTCTGCTGTCCTTAGAGTAAGTTATGTGGCAACTGCTCAAGGACTTCTCACAGTGCATATTCAATAAAACCAGGCAAGTTTACTATAATTGTTTTGCCTTTTCATCACTCCTAACAAGGAACAATCTTGAACATAAAACAAGGACATCAAATATGGCCTTGAAATGAGGGGTGCCACACAATGTCATTAATGAGAATAAACGTACAGTAGAGTCAATTATCCAAACTAATTGGGACCTAGGATAGTTCGGATAAACATAATTGAACCAGATAAAATGTTTTTTTCTGCACACAGGGAATACACTTTTCAAGCATTCGGTGACTACAGTGGGTAAACAGGTTCATAGGTAGGTACTAGGCTATCGGCCCTAGGGCCTACACAAGCCTAGCCAAAAAGGCAGCCCTGGCTTTTGCCACCCAAGAAAATTATTTTCCTGTGCCCGTTGAGCAGAGCCAGAGATGATCCCCGGGGTGAATTTCCTATTTCCCATCCAATCAAGATTTTTCTTGAGTGCTAATGAGGAGCTTTGTTTGATATATATAGGTAGTTTGTTCCAGAGAAAGGGATGTCTCTGGGACAGGAATCTATCCCTCCAGCATGTTCTGTTTATTGTGGTGACAAGGTTTAGGTCCCTAGAGCGTGTAGCCCGGAGGGATTGGGATTTCTTTAAGTGGAGCATGTCCAACAGCTCTGGGTTTGACATAGCTTTATATGTTAGACAGAGATCGCCTCTGAGTAGGCGATGAGAGACTGAGTAAAGCTGGAGTTTTTTTAAATGGTCTGTGTAGGGCATCTGTTTCAGGCCAGTAATCCTCGGAGGTATTTCTGCAGCCTTTCCAGTTGTTGCAGATGTCTTGTGAGGTACATACCAAAAACGGGCGTTGTACTCTATAATGGGTCTAATGAGTGAGGAGTACAGGGAAACAATGACCTTTCCTGGAGGAGAAACCTTTTGTGATGAGGTGTGCCATGTAAAAGGATTTCCTGACTACATTGGCGATGTGATTATCAAAGGAGAGACTACTGTCCACCTGTGTGTCCCAAGGTCTCTTAATCACACTTTTTGTTAAGTAGACTACCACCTATGTGGTAGCTCATGGGTACAGAGTTTTTACCAAAGGGGATGGCAATACACTTTTTGGCATTAAACTTTAAGACATGGCTTTGCCACCAGGCATTTGTCTCAGTGAGGCCCTTTTGTAGGTTGTCCACATAGCTAGGAGTTTCAATTATGGCTCCTAGCTTGCAGTCATCTGCAAACTTAGTTAGCCAAAGACCTTCTGTGTTGGCCTGTACTTCAGAAAAGTAGATACCAAATAGGAGAGTACCCAGGACTGAACCCTGTGGTACTCCACTTCTCACTGGTCTGAAGTCAGATTTGGAGTCTGCTACTTAAACAGTGTGGGTTCTGTCAGTGAGCAAGTTGGCAACCCATCTTTTGGCATAGGGATTTTTACCTAGTTTAGTGAGTTTAGCTAAAATTCCAGAGTAGGTGATGGTGTCAAAAACCTTGGTGAGATCTAGATAGGCTGTGTGAACCACCTTGCCCTTGTCTACAGCTTTGGTGACTGCTTCAAAGAAGTCAATCAGGTTTAGGAGACATGATATGCCTTTTACAAATCCGAACTGGGTGGGGTCCAGAGTTTGGAGATTACCAATATCTTTGTTTATAAGTTCCATGATGATACAATCCTGGCCTTGCAAACCAGGCTCGTTAGACTAATGGGGCAGTAGTTCCCGGGGTACGTGGTGGCTCCCCCTTTGTGGAGTGGGATAACTGTCACTGTGCGCCATTCAGTGGGCACAAAGCCTGAGGTGAAGCTATGATTGAACATGGTGCTTAGGTGGGGTGCCAGTTCATTCTGTAGTTCATATAGAACACAGCCTGGGATGTTGTCAGGTCCCACGGATGCTGTGTTCTTCGCTTTGGAGAGTGGTTACAGGAACTCTGCATTCTTCCAGTATAGAGATGGGCCCTTTGGGGGGGGGGGTAGAGTTAGCACTGAACCTGCCAGGATGTTGGCAATATCAGTTGGTTCTGTATATCTAGTGCCATTGTGCTGCAACTCAGAGCACATCTGTGTTGCCATTGAGATTCTTGACAGCTATAGAATGCTTTGTGGTTGTCTTTAGAATCAGTGGCGATTTTGTTTTCATAACTAGCTTTGGAGATTTTATGAGGGATCTCAGCTTCTTACTGAGGCTGACCAGGGAGTTCTTCCAGTCATGGGATTTTACATTTTTTTGCAACAGTTTCTTTCTTCTGTTGTAGAGTTTATGGCAGGGGGCCACCAGACTGGCTTTTTTTTTTTTTTTTTTTTTTTTTTGGAGGATAGCATCTTGGTTCTGTTAGGGATAGCATGATCCATGCACTCATGTAAGTGCTTATAAAGTGCATTTGTGTAGGATTTAGCAGTCGTACCTCTACTGTCCGTCTGTATGGGTGTCGTGAAGATTGCCACTTCAGTCTTAAGTGTGAAGTGGCCTTTGGAGAAATTGTTTATGGCGGTTTCCCTAAGGAGGGGTGGGGGCGGGATGGGGATGTCTAGGCTGATTAGCTTGTGGTCGGATCTGACCAACGAGGAATTGACCTCTGGTGTGGAACACTAAACGCCCATGTTGGTAATGACCAGGTCTAGGATACTGCTGCCCCTGGTGGGGGTGTGGATAAGTTGATCCAAGGCATTGGAATTTATGAATTTCAGAAAACGTTGAGCAAAAAAAGTTGGTACACACGTAGTTTTCCCAGTTAATGGTGGGGTAGTTGAAAATCGCCCATTATTAGGTTGTTGGGTTGTACCCTAATATTTTCCAGGGTATCAAGAAATGAGGAGTGGGAATCCTGATTCATGGTGGGGGATCTGTAGCAAAGTTACAATTTGGATTGCAATCTTGTCCAGAGTTAGTTGCACTTGGATAACCTCAGATGCATTATGCTGAGCAACTAGCCTGGAGGTGTGGATATCCTTAATAAATATGGACACACCTCCACCTTTAGTGTTTCGGTTCAGGTTAGGTGGCCGAAAGGTGTGGTATGAATTATAGCCTGGTAATGCAGGGGTGCTCTCTGGAGCCTTGAACCAGGTCTCTGTCACTGCACAGATGTCTATATTCTCCATTTTAATGAGTGCCTCGAGTGAATGCATTTTGAAGTTTAGACTTCTAGCAATGAGTAGCATTACCTTCAGATTTTGCTTGCACCTGTTACGGTGGTGAATTTGTCATTTGAACCTTGCCTAAAAATCGATCATGTCATCCCAGGCAGACAGATACTGGATCCCCTTAGAATGACACCAGAAACTTAGCCAATTGCTGAAGTCAATCATTTTGTCCTTGTACTGTGGTATCATTCTGGGCGATGGCAGGATGTTACTCAGGGCTAGGGTCATACCTGCCTGGGCTACAAGATCAGAGAGCTCCATGTCTCTTTTCATGTAGTCCAGGGATGCACATGTCAGGTCATTCACACCAACATGGACTATGACAGAGTCATATTTGTACTTGAGTGAGAGTGCATGCGTTGTGTCGGATCCTGGCACCAGACAAGCAGCTGACAGGAACTTTCTCCTTGTTTAGCCTGGTGAGTGGAACATTAGTGTGCCTGACTACAGAGTCACCTATGACTAGAGAGTGTTTGGTACGTTATGACTTATGGGCTGTGGTTGAGTGGCACACTGAGTTTGTGGACTGTCATTTGCATTGTGTTGGGGGGGGTGGAGGTTGCATGCATTTCTGCTTTGGAGGTCTCTGTTGCTTGAGCCGATTCTTGAGAGCCTGCGTCTGTTTTGGTGGTGCAGGTTTTGAGGGACTATGTGATGTGTGGTGCAAGTGTTTACCTTCTCCTCTTGACTGTCTAGTCCAGTCTTGGGTGAAGAGAGCTTTGCTTCCAGTTTGGCTATACAAGTGCTACTCTCACAGGTTGTATTGTTGGGTGTTAGGAGGAGGAGAGGGTTGTCTGTGTACATGAGGCAATTGCTGCATTGCCCCAAGATGCTCAGATTCATCAGGTAGACAAGATAAAATACCGGGAGCTGATCCTTAATAAATAAGCACCTATCCAGTACGTCTAAGTACTAAAAACTGTTTTCATTTAGACAAGTGAGGAAAGTGGAGTGCTGTAAGTAATTTGTAACTTATTTAGTGCTTACAATGAGTTCTGAACAAGTGCCGAGCTCAAAGAAACAGATTTGAGTGCTAAAACTAAACTGGCTAACCACGAAACACCAACCAAAAAAAACTGGCTAGTTGTAAGGGAAAATTTGAGAAGCAGACTTTACGGCAACAGGAATAGTTGAACCCTAGCTAAGCGGTGATGCATAGTTTTTTTTTTTTTTTTTTTTTTTAAACAAACAGTAGCAAATGAGCAAACTGATTTAAACATATTAACCAATAAAAAGTTAAAAACTGAGCCCGTTTCAGCAGTCTTCGAACAGACAAGTTCTAACTGCACACTCCTGCCACTAGGGTGCAGGGGAAACCAAATCTTCACACAAGAGTGTGCTACAAGCTCAAAAACAAAAAAACAAAAAAACAAGTGAATACGTTTAATGTTTACATATTCAGACTATGATTTTCCTACCCAAAAACTTTGGATAACTGACATCTGAATAATAGACTCTACTGTAATACTTGACAACATATCCAGCCTCAGAAATGAGGAAGGTCAAGGCTATTGAAACAAGTGGCAGATAGCATAGTCACCTCACAGCAAGAAGTTCCCTACTTCGATTCTTGGCTGGGATGCCCTCTGTGTGGAGTTTACATGTCCTCTCTGCATTTGAGTGCTTTTCCTCCCACATTCTAGAGACATGCAGTAGGTGGACTGACAATCTAAACTGGCTATAGGTGCGTGGGAAGAATTACTGTGGCAAGGTTATCCACACAGCAGTGTAAACCTTGGCTCTAGACTGTCACTGGTAAAGTGACACCCTGACCCCATGTGCAAAACAAAAAAAAAAAAGGAAAGGGGTTGTGGCTGGATGGAGGCTCTTCAGGCAAGCCATACAATGGAATTTGCAGATGAGAATTCTAATACAATACAAGAGGACAATCTATTCCCCCATGGTTATTCTACCACAGTGGATCATAAATTACTCCTGTATGAACACCCCTAGTTCTTAGAAGACGTTGGCACATTTGCAAGAACAGCCCTTTTAGTCAAACGGAAACTGCAGTGTACATCCCCCCCCAGGTTACACTGCCCCCCCCCCCAAACTAGATGAATTATGTGTGTGCGCGTGCGTGGGGACACAAATACTGTTAAACTTTTTGCTGTATGTGACAAAAGGACTGCTTCACATATTCATTACAACAGTCCTCCGTAGTCAACTTTTTAATCACCGAACTGCACTTGTGTAGTATTCATTGACAAATGAATTACCAGACACTCCAGAATCCAAGTGTCCCTCAGCCACACACCTGTTTATGTGCATTACTCATATTAATACACATAATGCACACACTTATATCACGTACTCTGGTCTGTAGCCAAGTTCTCCTTGTATGGTTTGATCTGTCTTATTGCAGGTGACTAGTCACCTACCTAATGCATGCAGGCATCACAACATAACTGTGCAACCTACACTGTACTCTTTTGTATGGTTAGGGTAAAACCTCTTCGGAATGGGGAAGCTATGACAAACTCTGATAAATGTACAGTTGAGTACTACTTTTCATGTAACCACAGCAAATAACTTCCACTACCCATTTTATACAAACCCGCACAGTCCAAGTGGGTAATTTTTAGTACTGGTTTCAATGATGCTGCCTTCTGCCAAGTTCGCTTACTTCTGTGCACCACTAATTTTTTTTTTGTTTTGTTTTTTTAATTTGTATACATCTAAGTGGGCTGGTCCAATGGCCCTTTTCAGCCACACTCCTGGCTTAGACAACAGTAAATACCAGAAACAGGGTACTAATGCAATCAATAACATTCAAATATAATTACAATATTTAGTAATCTAGTCATACAAATGTCTGACGTCTTCGCTGATTTTAACACAAACTATCAAGCCTGCATTTTGTACATTTGCATGACTAAGATAAACACAGAAAATGCTTTGCTCTGTGGCACAGAGGAATACAGCTCTGACTATGACCCACATGATCAAAGTTTGACTAGGAACCCATCTGCTGGAAGCAATGCGCAAGAGAGGACGGAAGTGAAAGGCTTACGCTTCAACTATCCCAAAACTGAGTTGGAAATCCTGGTCAAATAAATACTTCCACACAAATGGAGGCTTGCACAATGGCCACAAACTGAAGGTGGGGACGTGGTAATCCCAGGCAATTAACAGTAACTCATGCAGCTTGTGTGACCAGCACAGAATGCTCCCTGCAATAAATGGGGGTGTCCACATCAGCATATATGGGTTGGGGTCGGTTACAATTTCTCTCTGGGCTGCCTAAATCACATACTGCATGCTATGGTATTGCTGTCATCTAGTAATAAAAAAACAGGTGGGGGATGGGGAGACAGCTTGATGACATGCAGGCATGGAAGGCAAGAAATACATACAGACAACTGTGCATGAATGCTGCTTCCTAGGCCTTCTGTAAAATGGGTTACTTCTGTACTTTGTCACTTCTTTTGGCAAAGTGAAAGAAAAATACAGGTTTTACAAACATGCATTTGCACTTCAGTTAAGACTTGGCAAGGGCTAAAGATAGTTACATGCATGAAGACAATGCTATGATCATTCTAAATCATAATTCTCACACGCAGCGTACTGAAAAACCAAACTGTACAACACCATCACATCCTTTATCACTTTGGCAATGACTACTGCAGTGACACCACCACCTGTTTCCTGTCATGAAGATATTTATAAACATTCAAAACAAAACATTTTCAGTGTGAGATTAACTCATCATTTCCCCTGTTGTGTGAATTAATTTCTGGGAAACAGAGCTAATAGTTAAGTGGGATGATCTGAACACACCATTAAGGCCTGATGAGGTGGCGGCATTCTAAAAATTTTAGCAAGTGTAGTTATACAGCCTTAGAAGTACTTTCAAAAACCATGGTACAAGAGGGGGTGTGGTCCTCACTATATTTCCATTTTACTTCCCAGTTTCATCATTTTATCTTGCAATTAAATGCATTTCTGCAACTAGACATTTCCATCCTTGGCCCACAGTCATTCTATTATGCAATGTACACTGTATTCTGGTTTACTGTCTGTTCGACATTTATACATATTTTTACTGACTTAAATATTAAACACACACACACACGTAATCCAACAAGTAAATTAACATTTTAAATAAATCTGGACAGATTTCCAAACCTGAGAAACTACTTGCTAGTCAGCTTTCAATTGGTACTCCGTGGACACTAACAAAACAGTTTATTTTCCCTCTCCTTTTTGGCAGGCCTTGTGCAATAAACCAAGTTGACTTTGTTAAAGACGGAGGAAAAACAGTTGTGCTGTACCATAAGATCCCAGTGCACCTTCAGTGCAGTGTGACATGTGAATAGAAGACCACCTACAGCATATCCTACAATGCCATATTAATGTTTTGCAACTGACTATAGTTGAACCTTGTAGCAATCATCAAAACAAATGTTTGTCCGATATATGAAAGATGTAGGAGGGGAATATAAATATTTAATATGGTGTGTGTTATTTGCATATATCCCATAGGCCTCCATAACAGGAGGTTTAAGGTATCACAATGAAACAATAGCTTGGTTGGGTATTCTTTACAATTTTATTCAATGGTTTGTCTGGAAGGCCTTTCTATCGTTTGGTTTCTGTATACACTTATAGGATTACACACTATGCATGTTATGTGTAAAACATGCACACGTATGCATATATATTTTTTATACATACACAAAAACAAAAATTATGTAATGCACACAAAATTACAAACCTTCCTTTAAAATGGGACAACAGAAAATAAGCATATTGCCCTTTTAAGGACATACTAACTTTCCAATACAATGGTTTGTATTCTCACACAAAAAAAAATCACGCTGTAGCACAGAGACCAATAGCTGGAGATAGGAAAGTATCCTACAACACATGCAGAAATTAAACACATGATGCCATAACTGGTCAAGATTTCCTTTAGTTCAAGGCACTGTGGTAGTTTGCGGGGGTGGGACCTCTGTCTAAGGCCGGAATTCACCTCTACCAAAAACTGGGTGGGGAACATACCTCTCAACTGTCCGGATAGGTTCAGATTTTTGGCACAAACGTATGGTCTGTTCCTCAAAATTTGTGGAATTCTAGCAAATCACTGAGATGATCTGAGGATTGAAGTCACTAAATAAGTGACAAGTTTCTGACTTCAAATCCTTCAGAAAAACATACGTTAAAACAAACATTATTCAGGCAATGATCTAAGTCAGTAAGCGCTTTTTTAAAATATTTCCTTATTTTTAAGCTTTTGTCTCATTTGGTCAGGCTTTGTCCAGATTTCTTGCACCAAGAGGTTGAGAGGTATGGTGGGAGACATTGGCAGCCTGACACATTGTTAAAAATACTCAGTAATGAAAAAGAAAAGGACAGTGTAGAAATGTCACATCTGGCTTTGGATGAAGGGACAGAAGAATCCGAGTTACCAGAAGCTTATTACAGAATCTTACCAGAAAACCCCACTAAGTTACCAAAAGAGAAGAAACATTAATGCATGATCTAGAACCCTGTCAAACTATTAAAGGATGTCCACGTGGAGAAAGGGAGATGCTGACAGTGAAAACCCTTAACAAAAGGAAGGGAACTCGAGCCCTAGGTCCTACCTCCAAATACTATTCAGAAATAGGACTCTCAGCTGCAGGTACGTAGACACAGAAGCCAATGAGGTTGTAAGTGAGGAATGACCAGAAAAACAGAAGCTGGTCACCATCATGGGCTGTCTTTTGCCTAGGAAGGACCAAATTATAAATACCTACATCTGTACTTGTAGGTGAACAGACTGCACTTCTCACTTTGTGCCAGTGTACAAATCAAAAGCACTCCTGACTTGGCAGATGTGCAGATAAGCAAGAACTTAAAGCAAGGTAAATGAAAATCTAGACAGAATTTATTTATTATTTAAATTTGTTGACTGGGAGTGTCCGACTGGAAGTAGGTCCATTTTCAGCGGAGGCCTGGGGAGAAAAGCTCCACAGTAAAATAAACGGACAGTAGTCACATTGGATTACATAGCGATTAACAATTTAACATAGCAATTACTTACAACATATTTACAGATGAAGAACATAGTACATCAGTAGACAACTAGAATCTTTATCTGTGAAGTACATAACAGACATTAACAAATGTTACAATGAGAAGTTCCTGCTGTATAATAAGTACTAGGCTTATGAGCATCTGAGCTTGCTATAATCAATGCAGTAAGTCTAGTGGAGAGAAAGGTAGTGGTTGGATGGGACGGATGATATTAGAGTGGGAGTTGCAAAGGCATAGCCAGCATGTTTTAAGGTGCGCTTTTAGTAAAGTTTTGAAGTGGGTGCATGACGGTACGGAGGTAATTGTGGGTGGGAGTGAGTGCCATAATTTGGCTATGGCGCAAGAGAATAGTGCTTCACCAGAGTTATTGGCTTTAGTGATCTGCAAGTGATTTTTGTTGCTGGATCTTAGTGGTCTGGTGGTGCGATACGGTTGGAGTAGATTCTGGAGGGATGAGACATTTAGTGGATGGTTTACTAGTTTGTGGGTGAGTGAGAGTTGATACCACTGAAGGAGGTGAGGGAGTTCAAGCCAACCCAGTTCAGCAAGTGAGAGACAGTGGTGAGAGACAGTGGTGACTACGGTAGGATGCCCCTGTGGCGAATTTGGCAATTTTGTTGTAGCAGGTCTCTAGCTTGTTTAGATCACATTGCCTTAGGTTGGTATATAATGGAGAGGCATAAAGTAGGCTGGAGATAAGGTGGGAATTTGCTATTGAAATCTTTTCTGCTTTGGTGAGAAATTGCTTATTTCTGTATAACGCTCCATTTTTTGTGGACTTTTTTTTATGGTCATGGATATGTGAATGTCAAATTTTAGTTTATTGTCTATTTCCACTCCTAGCAATTTGGTGTGTTCAGTTGGGTATATAGTGGTGTTGTCTTTTGCTGTAATGTTAAAGTGAGAGTTGTTTGGAGTATGTTTGGTGGGCTGGAAGATGAGTAGTTTAGTTTTGTTTGGGTTGAGTATTAATTGGGCATCGGATAACCATGTTTCAACAGAGGAAAAGGCTTCCTGTGTGACTTCTTGCAGTTTGGGTAGGGACTGGGCTGAGCAGATGATGGTAGAGTCATCTGCGTATTTTAGGTGTGCGCCATGTTTGGTGGCAGAGGCTAGATTATTGGTGTAAACAGATAAGAGTAGGGGTCCAAGGATGGATCCTTGGGGAACCCCTATGGAGACAGGTAGTTGGGGAGATATGTCATTCTGCCATACAACGGATTGTTGGCGGTCAGACAGGTAACTGAAACCAGTTGGTGACTGACTGAGAAGGATAGGTTATTGAGGACAGAGATAAGTTTTTTGTGTGGGACCATGTCAAATGCTTTAGATAGGTCTAGGAAAGTAGCAGAGGAGAGATAGCCATTGTTTTTATGCTGAAGGATAGTGTTAGTAAAGGAGAGTAAGGCAGTGGTGGTGCTATGGTTTGGTCGGAAACCATGCGGAGTACTGGAAAGGAGGTTGTTAGTAAGTAGGTAGTCTGAGACCTGAGAGTGTATGCATCTCTCTAGTATTTTGGAGAGTGGAGAGAGAATAGCTATGGGGCGGTAATTGGTTAGTTCTGCGGAGGGTCCGCCTTTGTGGAGGGGAATTATATGCGATACTTTCCAGTGTGGGAACGTAACTTTCTGACAGATCGGTTAATCAAGATGGATACTGGGTAGGCCAGAGCATCAGCTGCGATTTGTAGGTATTCACTTGGGAGGTTGTCTTCTGCTAATTTGGTGGGTTTAAGTTTAGTTAATAGTTTTTTTATGTTGGAGGTAGGTACAGGAGAAAGAGAAGGCAGTGGGGAGATTACTAGTTGAAGGTGTATGTTGGAGGGGAGGGGGGTTGTGTTGTTTAGCTAGTGATAGTATGGTTTGGGTGAAGTGTGTGTTGAATGAGGTAGCAATATTTTCTGAGGAGTGAGGGATGTTAGGAGGAGGGGTACTGACTTTACCTGGGTGGAGGATGGAGTTTATGGAGGACCAGAATTGTTTGGGGCTGTGTTGCGAGGAGTCTAGGGCAGACTGGTAGTATTGGAATTTGTTCTGTTTTATTAGCTTTTTGACTATTGCGTAGTTCTAGGAATTTGTCTAGCTGAGGGGGTTTTGGTTTTGCGCCAGTGCTCCCAGGCTTTATCCCTGTTTTTCATTTCTGACTTGGTGGTTTTCTGTAGCCATGGGGATGGTTGTGCTTTGGTTCTGGAAAATCTTATGGGGGCATGGTAATTAAGGATGTTCAGGAAGGTGGTATTAAAAAATTCAACTGCATCATCTAGACTGAGGTACCTTAGAGGATTCCAGTTACATTCTTTGAGGGATGAGATGAATGTGAGTGGGTTAAAGTTTAGTTTTTTATGTATTTGACGGTAGATGACAGGTTTAGCTTGGTATAGGTATTTTTTGTGTAGGAATGTTGGGGAGTGATCACTGAGGCTATCTGATAAGCAGCCTGTTATATATGACTGGGGGCTCTTACTGACTAGTATCCAATCCAGGGTAGTGTGCTTGCTGGAGTTTTTATTTATCCTGGTTGGTGAATGGACTAGTTGGGTGAAGCCATGAGTACATGGGTTGGATTGTTGCCAGAACAGGATTGCCAGTCAATATTGAAATCACCTAAGATGATAGTTTCTTGGAGGAGATGGTGGGCAGACCAGCTGAGGAGGTTTTCTAGTGGAGGGATGTTTTGGCCAGGTGGGAAGTAGCATCCAATTATGTTGATGGTCTTGTTTAATTTTGAGGTTGGTATACATTATTTCTTCATTGCCTATTTGTGGAGCTGATGATTTTAAGATCTGGATGTTTAGATGCTGTTTAAATATTATAGCTACACCACCTCCTTTTTTGTTTAGCCGGTCTACTCTTAGTATGCCGTAACATGTAGGGAGTATTTGCTCACTGGTAATGTGAGGTTTTAGCCAGGTTTCTGTCAGGATGACTATATTTGGGGAGTACAAGTCTATGGTGTCATGGAGTTCATGGACTTTGTTGGATATACTTCTAATATTTAGGCTTAGTAGAAGGAAGTCAGTCACTTGGGTTTCTATTGGCTGTAATATGGGATAAGTTGTGGTTTCTAGTCTTATTATGAGGATTGGGGTTGGAGATGGTAGGGTCAGGGTTGGGGTGGATGTCTCCACTTAGGGCTAGTTTTGATATGCATGAGATTATTAGTTTTATCAGTTTTTGAATGTGTTTGTTTATAAGGGAAACTTTAGGATTGTGCTCTGTGGGTAATAGGTATGGTGGGAGGGTTACTATGTTAAGTTGTAGGGATGCTTTATGTTTGAGTAATATAGTTGGTAGAATATGTGGGGGGTGCATAGGGATGGTTCTTGAGCTGGTGGGAGGGGAGCTGAGTGTGGGTGAGACGTGAGTGGTGGTGTGAGTAGTAGTACAGTGGTACTGGTTGAGTGGGGGAATGATGGAGCTTTGGTAGGATGTAAGATATGCAAGGAGAGTGCATGCAGTGAGCATAGGAAAGGTAGCTTGTACATGTTAATTGAGAAGGTGTGATGTTAAAGGGAAGATGGAGGAGGTAGTGTTGGGTTAGCACTGTGGTTGGCTATTGGAAAGATGGGAGGGGTTTGAGTGCAATAAAGGTGGGACCACTGGGGGCGGGAGGGAATAGGGGGCAGGGTGGGGAGCGAAGCGGGTAGAGACCCTGTTAGTTGCTCATATGATGGGGCTGGAAACAATCACAAAGCAAAGACAAGTATGTGTTAAGAAACAATCACAATTGACCAAGGACTGCTCTGAAACCAAGTCATTTCTTAATTTCTCAGGTGGAAAAACAGGATAACCTTGTATCAGTAGGCTACTGTGGTCATAGTTTAAATTAAACACACAGTATTGATCAGTTTTGGATATTATTTGCTAACAGAAGGGAATAAGAGAAAGTGGAAGGTGTGTGTGTGTGTGTGTGTGTGTGGTGGGGGGGGGGGGCTGCTTACAAGCCAAAGCAGAGTGCTCTCCAGGGGAAAATAAATATTGGCTCAAACAGGTAGACACATACTCAAAGTTAACTGTAGCTGTTTGCAGACAGTTCAGACCCGGACTGCGCTTTTCCTACAAGAATGTTAAAGGTGATACCGCAGTTGAATACTTAAGAGTGGTGTTAGGTTGGAGAGACACTGAGCCTTCATAGGGTCTGTAGCAGAGTGGATTGTGAGGAAGAAACTGATGAGTGGACTGGCCACATCACAGACCCATATTTTGAGTTTACCCTGTACAGCAAGTCAGAGAGAAGGAAGAAATACTGCAGCAGCTGTTAGTTCTGAAAACTTTTAAAACATCTGGAATGAAAATGACATATAGCCATCTTTTTGGTGGATACTCATGGTGAACACTATCAAAGTTATAAGTCTAGCAAAGTTTTATTCGTCTAGTGTAATGAAAAGACATTCAGAGCTTCTGTGCAGCTTTCCCACAATATAAAAAGGCATCACATCCTAGGTTCAGAAGTTCGCAGACACTTGTGCCCCAATATTGAAATTCTACTTAAGGGGATAGCCATGGAACTTGCAGGTCCATTGCCAAACCCAAACAGCTACAAATGCATTTTAATGATTAATAAGCATACAACCAAGTCCCGAAGCAATACTCACCCAAAAAGCCAACTGTAAAACAGTCAAAAGACCTAGCATTACCGTTTTCCAGGGTAGGAACTCCTAGAGGAAACTCATGGACCACGGAATCCCATTTCGGTCCAGAATAAATGCACCAGTTTTGCCAGTGGAACTTCACACTGGTGGGCGAGTGGAAAACTTATTAAACTCCGATATCTATGCCAAAGGGGGACATTAAACTGGAGTTCCTGCTCTACCCCCTTTTTGCTGCAAGTATCCCAGGCTTAAAACAGGTTTACCTCAGATTTATGACATAGGAGACATCACTGAAGCTTGGATACAGCAAAGAGAAGATGTTGGAGAGAAACTCATGTTTATTACATGTGTGATTGTGAGTTTACATAATAGGTTAAGAATGGTTCTCAAAAGTTACACATTCAAAAGTGTAAAACAGGGAATGGTGTACTAAATGATAGTTCCCACTGCTGAAAATGAATCCCAGCAAGATTACAAAGAACCTTCCTCCTCTATCCCACGAAACTAAAATGGAAAGAAAAATAAAGCAGATTGCATCACATTAAAACCATGGAGAGAAACTGAAGCTAATGTACTTAAGTTTGGGACATTACATAGGCACCAAAATAATCGAGGAATTCTGCCCCTGCTATTCAGACTGTCTAAACGAAGATGCTTCTTACAGAGAAACAACGCCAACTCCCCCACCTCTATTTGTGGCCATGAACAGTTTTTCTTAAAAACAGACCTTTTGTGGCATTATGCAAGTTGAGTAGATACAGGTACAAGGGAGTAATCTGAAAGATTTGTGTTTTAAGACTACTGCATTAAAATCTAAACATAAAATGACATTCAAACTGAATTTTTCCAATTGTGAACTACAACAGAGATCAATGCACTCCTTGTGAAGGGAGACTTCCTCTTCATCTTGTGCAAACAGGAAGGAGCCTGTATTGCAGCAATGACTATATTCAAACTCTGCAACACTTTTTTTTCTGAGAGCTCAGAAGCAGAAAATGCTTGTTTTTGGATGGAGAGTCTAACTTACAATATACAATAGGTTACATTTTTCAAAAACAATCAGCTACACGTTCTGCAATATGAACTTCATAATTAATGCACTGCACTGTAAATCAGATTAAATTTAAAAATGGAGCTGGACAATATGAAGTCTTGTACTGTGAGCCAAAAAATATGCATAATGCATAATTTTTAATTGCAATTCTAACCAGGACTAGACAGCATTACTAACAGTCACAATTGGCAATTTATAATAAAGCACTGCAAGCTACAACACAGATACAAAGTACTAGGAGTGACAGTATCTGTTACTGCTACTGATGTAGATCTTGGAATCAAACACTTTATTCTCCCCAAACACTTATGGGAAGGAAAGTGCAGTTGTGTAAAATCTTACCATAACAGTAGGGGTCCTCCTCTTCACTTTTGCAGTATTCCTTACAGTAGAGATCCTCTGCCAAGGGTAGCCCAACATCCATCCAGTATACCAAAGCCTTCGGTTGCAATAGGGATGTCGTACAAATGTATGCTCCCAGGGCACAGTACAGGGCATAAAGGTGACAAGACATACCATCCTCAGAAGTGAAAAGCCCCAGGAGGAAAGTACAGTTGTGTACACTTACCATAAATGTAGATGTTTGCACTGTTGCAGTCATTACATCAGTCGGCCTGGTTAAAGTCTTGTTCCTGCGTTGGTTGCTGTCCCTTCTTCCATGATGTCAGGTCATCAGGGGTATAAAACATGCAGCAGACGCCATTACATCAGTTTTTCTTGCCCCAGATGTCAGGTGCCCCCCTAATGGGGAGCAAACAAACATAAAAACATGAAGGTATACCTCCAACAAAAAGCAAATACACCAAAAAGGCTTTTAAGCATAGTAAAGGAAAGTACAGGTACAGCCAGAAGTTAGGGGGCTGGTGGGAGGGTATCCTGGACTGCAACAGTGAATACACTAACATCTATATTTATGGTAAGTAGACACAACTGTACTTTGTTCTTTGTGTTTCACTGTTGCAGTAATTACATTTGGGTAGATTCCCAAAGCTATGGTTGGGAGGAGGAGTTTATATAGCTATAAGGCCCTGCAAGACAGCAGTGGCAAAGCCAGCTCTGGATTAAGAGAAAATTGGCAAATGATAATGCTTGGTGAAAGCATGTACAGAACTCCAGGTAGCAGCTTCTAGGATGTCCCTGGTAGTAACACCTCTGAAAAAGGCTGCAGAAGTAGATGCAGCCCTGGTGGAATGAGATCTGATCCCCTGGGGGATAGGTTTTCCATGGTGCTTATAGCAGAGATGAATGCAATGGCATATCCATTTAGAAATGGTTTATTTTGAAATAGCCTTCCCCTCTGCCCCTGCAACAAATGCTACCAGCAGTTCAGATTTTTTTCGAGGTTTAGTCCTGCCCAACTAGAATCCAAGTTGTCTGGTCACATCCAAGGAATGCAGAATCTGTTCCCCCTTTGGATTGGGAAAGAAGGTTGGCAAATGAATGAACTGATTAAGAGCCACACTGGATACCACCTTGGGCATGAAGGATGGATTGGTGCGGAGAGACACCCTGTATGCACGAAAGATGATGAAAGGCTCCACTGCCATAAAAGCCTGTAATTCAGATATCCTTCTAGCTGAAGTGATTGCCAAAAGGAAAGCGGTTTTCCAAGAAAGAAATTTTAAGTCTGCAGTAGCAGCTGGCTCGAAAGGAGGTAGGGTCAGTTTCTCCAATACAAAGTAAAGGTCCCAGCCAGGGGTTGGAGCTCTCCTGGGTGGTCTCATTTTTGGCCCCTCTGAGATACTGCTTGAGCAGAGGATGAGAGAAGAGGGGAGGTTCTGTGTTATAATGATCTGAAATGGCTGAGGAATGGATTTTAATGGGGGGAAAAACAGAAAAAAAAAAAAAAAAAAAAAAGGACAGGCCCTTGTGAAGCATCTCAGTTAAGTATTGCAAAATCTGGAGGTAAATTGGGCGCTGCTGTGCTCATCCCTTGAGAATGGTTCCAGGCACAGAATCTTTTCCATTTTTCAGCATAAGATTTTCTAGTACTAGGCCTCCTTGCCTCTAAGATGACATCCATCACAGGTTTGCTGAGGGATAAGGGTGAGTTTAAGTAATTAGCCAGGCTGCAAGGTTCAATGTTGGAAGCGGAGGGTGCAGAATCTGGTTCTCCTGCTGAGACAGCAGGGAAGGGGTCTGAGGCAGGTGCCGTGGAGATAAGACACTGCACAGGAGGGGGTACCAGTGTTGGTGCAGCTAGTCTGGAGCAATCAAAATCATCCTTGGTTTGCCCTGAACTTTTACTAGGACTTTGGAGAGCAGAGGCAGCGAGGGGGAAAGCATAGACTGATAGGTTTTTCCAGCTGAAGGACAGAGCATCCACTTTCCAGGCTTGTTTGTGGGGAGTCCTTGTGCAAAACTTGTTCGATTCGTAGTTCGGGGGGGGGGGCAAATAGGTCTATGTCTGGGCTCCCCCATTCGCTTGTCAACATGTTGAAAATCCTTGGTTCCAGTTTCCACTCGTGTGGGTCCATGAGGTTTCTGCTTAGTCTGTCTGCCAGTGCATTTAATTTTCCTGGCAGGAATTGAGCTTGTAGATGCACTTGGTAGCTCAAGGCTGTGTTCCACAATGCCATGGCTAGTCTGCAGAGGGAGTAGGAATGTGTACCCCCCCCCCACTTGTTTATTTACCACATAACAGTGGTGTTGTCAGTCTTTACCATTAGTTGTCCTGGAAGAATGTAGCCCTTGAAGACAGTCAGAGCAGCTAACATTTCTTTGATTGATATGTAGGTGCATTTGACTTGGGTTCCATTTGCCCTGAATGCACTTCCCTGCCAGGTGAGCCCCCCATGCATAGTCTGATGCATCTGTTAGGGTTTGAGCGGCAGCGGTTAGTGTGAATGGTAGTCCCTTGTTTTGGTGGCAGGCCTCTGCCCAACAGAAGAACTCTAGGCATAAGCAAGGTATGATAGGAATCATTGTTTCTAGGCTGTGAGAATGTTGACTCCATAGGCTTTTTAGATACCACTGTAGTTTCCTCATATGCAGTCTTGCATATGGAATTAGAGGAATGCAGCAGGCCATGAACCCCAAGGCTTGCAGTATTTGTCTTGCCACTTGTTTGAAATAGGTTATCAAATGAATTTGCTTTTCTGGCGTGAGGTAAGCCATCTGGGAAGTTGTATTCAAGCTTGCTCCCAGGAATGTAATTTGTTGGCAGGTACCAGGTGTGATTTATTTTCATTTATGGTGTACCCCAGACAAGTTAGAACCCTTTTTACAAATGCCAGATGATTCAAAACATATGCCCTGGCTTTCTGCCTGAATTAGACAATCGTCCAGGTATTGGTATATTTGAATACTTCTTTGCCTGCAAAATGCAATAACTGGAGCCAGGCACTTTGCGAATACCCTGTGTGCAGTAAACAAGCCGAAGGGCAGTGCAGAGAAAGTACAGTTGTGTACACTTACCATAAATGCAGATGTTAGAGTGTATTCACTGTTGCAGTCATTACATTTGGGTAACCTGCTGGCAGGTTGCCCTCAGTCGGCCTGAATAACAAAGTCTTGGGTCCTGCATCATATATATATATATATATATATATATATATATATATATATATATATATATATATATATATATATATATATATATATATATAGATATATATATATATTACATTAGCTATGGTTGGGAGGATGGAATTGTACAGCATTAGGAGCAGCTATAAGGCCCTGCAGGACAGCAGTGGCAAAGCCTGCTCTGGATTTAGAGAAGAGAGGTAAATGGTAATGTTTGGTGAACGTATGAACTGAGGTCCAAGTAGCAGCTTCTAGAATGTCTCGGGTAGGAACCCCTCTGAGAAAGGCTGCAGAAATAGATGCAGCCCTGGTGGAATGGGATCCGATCCCCTTGGGGACAGGTTTACCATGATGCATGTAGCAGAAACGAATACAATGGCTTATCCATTTTGAAATGGTCTGCTTTGAAATAGCCTTTCCCTCTGCCCCTGCAGCAAATGCCACTAGTAATGACTCAGATTTTCTTAGAGTTTGTACTGCTTAAGTAGAATCTTAGTTGTCTGTGTACATCCAATGAATGTAGAATCCTCTCCCTCTTGTTCTGTGGATTTGGGAAAAAGGTTGGCAGATGAATGGTCTGATTAAGAGCTACACTAGATACCACTTTAGGCATAAAGGATGGATTGATCCAGAGAGCCACCCTGTCCGGGTAAAAGATAATGAAAGGTTCCACTGTCCTGAGAGCCTGTAGTTCTGAAATCCTTCTAGCTGAAGTGAGTGCTAAAAGAAAAGCTGTCTTCCAAGAGAGAAATTATGTTTGCAGTAGCAGCTGGCTTAAAAGGAGGTAGGGTGACTTTTCCAGCACAAAATTGAGGTCCCATGCAGGAGTTGGTGCTCTCCTGGGAGGTCTCAAATTTTTGGACCCTCTGAGGTACTGCTTTAGCAGGGGATGAGAAAAGAGAGGAGGCGCTATGTTGTAATGTGCCAAAATGGCAGAGGCATGGATTTTTATAGAGGAAAACGATAGGCCCTTGTGAAGCATCTCAGTTAAATATTCCAGAATCTGAGTAATATTGGGCATTGCTGTGTTTTATTCCTTGTGCTTGGTTCCAGGCACACAATCTTTTCCATTTATCAGCATAAGATTTTCTAGTACTAGGCCTTCTAGCCTCCAAAATGACATCCATCACAGGTTTACTGAGAGATGTAACTGGTGAAATTAGTTTATTAGCCATGCTGCAAGATTCAGAGTTTGGAGCAGAGTGTGCAGAATTTGATAGTTCTGCTAAGACAGTAGGTAAGGTGTCTGAGGCAGGTACCACGGAGGAAGGTATGACATTGTGTAGGAGCAGGTACCAGTGTTTGCGAGGCCAGTCTGGAGCAATCTGAATAATTTTCGTTTTTTCCTGTCCGACTTAGTAAAACCTTGGAGAGCACAGGCAGAGGGGAGAAAGCATAGATTGATAGGTTTTTCCAGCTGAAGGCGAGAGCATCCACTTTCCAAGCTTTTTTTGTGATGGAGTCTTATGTAGAATTTGTCCAATTGATGGATCTTTTTTCCTCTCCCCAAAACTGTCTGGGCTCCCCCATTTTCGTGTCAACATGCTGAAGATTTGTGGATCCAGTTTCCATTTGTGTGGGATCCATAAGACTTCCGCTTAGTTCGCCTGCCAGAGTATTTTGCTTTCCTGGCAGGAATTGAGCTTATAGATGAATTTGGTAAGTCAAGGCTGCATTCCACAAGGCCATGGCTAGTCTGCAAAGGGGGTAGGAATGGGTACCCCTCTGCTTGTTTTATGTACCACATAACCGTGGTGTTGTCCGTCTTTAATCAGTAGTTGTCCTGGATGAAAAAAAAAGTCCTTTTAGGCTGTCAGAGCATTCTGTACAGCTAACATCTCTTTCTGGTTGACATGTAGGTGCATTTTATTTGGGCTCCATTCGCCCTGAATGCATCTCCCTGCCAGATGGCCGCCCCCCCCCCCCCAAGCATAATCTGATGCGTCCGTAGTCAGGGTTTGAGTGGCGGGGGTGGAATGAATGACAGTCCCCTGTTTTGGTGACAGGCCCCTGCCCACCATAGGAACTCTTGCTGCAGGCAAGGAATGATAGGAATTATTGTTGCAAGGAATGATAGGAATTATTGTTTCCAGGCTGTGACAATGTTGACTCCATAAGCTTTTTAGGTACCATTGAAGTTTCCTCATATGCAGCCTTGCATATGGAAACAGAATGCAGGAAGCCATGAACCCCAAGGCCTGCAGAATTTGTCTTGCAGATAGCTGGGTTTTTGTGGCCACTTGTTGGAAGTCAGTCATCAATTGAATTTGTTTTTCTGGCGTGAGGCAAGTCATCTGGGCAGTTGTATTCAAGCTTGCACCCAGGAATGTAATTATTTGAGGGTACCAGTGGTGATTTTTTTTTTTTTTTTTTTTTGTTTATGGTGTACCTTAGACAAGTTAGAAGCCTTTTTACAAATGCCAGATGCTGTAGAAGAGTGTATCCTTGTTTTCTGCCTGAATTAGACAATCGTCCAGATAAGGATAAATTTGAATGTTTCTTTGTCTGCAAAATGCAATTACTGGTGCCAGGCACTTTGTGAAGACCCTGGGCACAGTAGGCAAGCCAAAGGACAGTGCAGAGAACCAGTAATGCAAATAGCCTGCTTTGAAGCGGACGTATCTTCTGCAAGATTCCATGATTGGGATATGCAAGTAAGCCTCTTAAGTCTAGAGTTACCAACCAGGCATCCTTGCCTAGCATAGGCAGCAACTGTTGTAGAGTCAGCATCTTGAATTTTGGAATGTCCAGGAATGTATTTAGAATGGATAAGTCAACAATTGGACGCCATGATTCGTCTTTTCTGGGTACCAGGAAAAGTAAAATAAAAACCTTGTCCCTTTTCCTTTTTTTGGTACTGGTTGAATAGCCCCATATTCACGAGGGACATAACTTGTTTCTGGGCCTCTGCCCACTGATTTGGAGGCAGATCTGGCCATCAGTTGGGGATTGGCAACGTGTGGAAATGAAGTCTGTATCCCTGGGATACTATATTTAAAACCCACTTGTCCTGGATAATTAGATGCCAATTTCATGCATGTAGTGCCAGTTTCCCCCCCAAATGGGCTGCCAAAAGATAAGTGCTTGGTGATGGCAGAGGAAAGTCATTGAGACTGTTTACAGTAGGGAGGTGCCTTATTACTTCCAGATTTGGAGGTGGAGGCACCCCATGGTTTTGCTCTGTAAGTTCCTTGTGGCTGAAACCTGGGGCCTTTGAAGTGTCTGGGTTTGACCCGAGTGGCTCTGGTGGGTACTGGAAAGGACCAATTCTTAGTAGGCCAGTGCCTACTGAACCTGGGCGGCTGCACTTGTCGAAAATCTTACAGTTTGCATAGATTTAGCTTCATCTTCCATCTTTTTCAAAACTTCTTCTGCCTTATTACCAAACAGACTGTCCTGTTGTAAAGGAGCATCCAACAATTTTGCTTTAACATGATCAGGCAGATTTTGCTCCTTGAACCAAGCATGCCTTCTTATCACAGATCCAATTACAGCGGCCCTGCAAGAGGCCTCCATGGAATCAAAACCACATTGCAAAGTATGCTTTCAAACTTGTTCAGCTGAATGCAATAAATCCTGCAACTCTATTTTCCACAGTCAGAAATCAACATAATTTTCTGTTTAAGTAAGACCATGACATGACAGTTTAAAGCCCTGATTGCCAAGGTTGCAGACGTGTAAACCTTCTTACCCCATCTATCCAGCGCCCTGGAGTCTCTATCAGAAGGGGTAGGATTTTTAGCAATAGAATCCTTAACACCCTTGGGACCCTGAGAAATTGTTTCAGGGTCAGCAGTAGGGGGTTTTAAAAAGGAATTTGTAGGAGTCAGGAACCCTGTAATACCCGTCTGGCTTACTAGGAGCCAGAGGCAGGGAATCGGGAGCCATGCTGGATTCTGAGAAAACCAACAATGTCTAGAACAGGAGGTATAGCCAAAGGCCTATGCTGAGGAAGGAAATCCCCAAGCCTCTTTTTAGATTGAGAAATCCTGACTCTCCCAGTGAAAAAGTGTTCCCTTAAGGTATGCAAAGTTTCTCCAACAGAAAAATCCTCAGGAGGAGAAGCAGAAGGGATGGATTCTTCTGCAGAGTCCTCATAAAGGTGGAATAGATCATTCCTGACCAGAAGAGGAATTAGAAACCTGATCTGAAGAGTCATAGTCAGTGTCTTGCCTTGGCCTCTTAGGAGGGGGATGGGAACCCCTGATCAAGGTAATTAAATCCTCAGCCATTTTGATAATTTTTTAGGCATCGGGGCTTGTGCACGTGGCCCAAGCATCTTTTTTTAGACACAGAAGTTGATTTTGGCTTAGGTTTTGAAGATGGCGTTGGTTTAATATACAAATCTTTATGCCTGAAAACACCCTCAGAAGCCGGTGCCTGCTCAGCGGCTCCAGACCCATCTAAGGTAGAAACATCCGCGGGTTCAATACTTAAGTGTCTCACGGCATACCTGACTCCAAATGGGTCTCAGTAGAGGACTGCGAATCAAAAGCAGCGGGCATCAGGGGCTGCGAAAGCACCTCACCAAGTACCAGCGAACCGGCAACTGGCTTAGGAGAATCTTAGCTCGGGTTTGGACCCAGACGGTCTTTTTCTTTGCGTTTTTTTTGTGTATTCCAGTAGTCTGATTGCTAACAGACGACATTTCTGGATAGTTAAATCTTGAGCCAAAATATTTAGCTGCAAAAATAGAGACGCTTAATAGTGCGTTGATTAAATTTAGCACAAAACCAACAGCAAGACACATTGTGGTCAGGGCCTAGGCCAGAATAGAGTACAAATGAAAATCCTTATGAGGTATTTGCTTCCCACAAGTAATAGAATTATTAACTTTTACTGACATTGGTAAGGAGCAAGAAAAAGTTTCCCCAAAGGTACTTACCTTTAGGTTGAAGACTTCGGTTCTGAAACTCAAGAACGAAAATTTCAGGAGTCGGCCGACTGGCACTTGAACTGCTTCTGCTTTGGGCACCGCGCGGCAAGAAAAAGATGAAAATGGCGTTGGCTGCATGCTTTATACACCTGACTTCATGGAAGAAGGGACAGCAACTGACGCACGACCCAAGACTTTGTTATTCAGGCCGAGGGCAACCTGCCAGCAGATTACCCAAATGTAATGACTGCAACAGTGAAACACTAACATCTGATAATGCGTGCACCCTGCTTTGAAGCGTAGGTATCTTCTGCAGAATTCCCCGATTGGGATGTGCAGGGATACTTCTTTTAAATCTAGTGTTGCCAACCAGGCATCTTTGCCTAGCATAGGAAGCAATTGAAGAGTCAGCATCTTGATTTTTGGAATCTCCAGAAAGGTATTTAGAGTAGACAGGTCCAGGATTGGACGCCATGATTTGTCTTTTCTGGGTACCAGGAAAAGTCTGGAGTAGAAACCTTGTCCCTTTTCCTCTTCTGGTACCAGTTGAATAGCCCCCATGCTTGAGAGAAAGTACTTTTTTGAGCCTCTGCCCAATGATTTGGGGGCAGGTCCGGCCACCCATTTGGTGTCCTGGGTTATGAGTTTCCAGCTCTTTGCATGAAGAGCAATCCCTCCCCCAAAGGGGCGGTCAGAAGATAAGTGCTTGGAAATTTTAAAAGGAAGTCAATGAGACAGTTTACCATAGGGGGTGTCTTGTTATTCCCAGATTTGGAAGTGGAGGCACCTCACTGCTTAGTTCGGAGTGTCCCCTGGGACTGAAACCTGGGGTTTTTTGCTGTGTCTGGGTTTGGCATGAGAAGCCCTGGAAGGGTCTGGAAAGGACCAATTCTTAGTAGGCTAGTGCCTACTAAATCTAGGAGGTTGTGCTTGTAAAAAAATCAGTTTGCTATCTTCCATCTTTTTAAGAACAACTTCAGCCTTGTTGCCAAACAGGCGGTCCTGATTTAAAGGAGCATCCAACAATTTAGCTTTAACATGATCAAGCAAAGATTGCTCCTTAAGCCAAGCATGCCTTCTAAGCACAGACCCAGTAACAGCAGCCCTGCAAGAGGCCTCTAAACAATCAAAACCACACTGCAAAGTAGGTTTTCCAACTTGTTCAGCAGAATGCATTAAGTCCTGTAAATCTTTATTTTCCACACAGTCAGGAATCATCATTTTCTGTTTAAGCAGTCCAATGACATGTTGCTGATATTTTAACATATGAAATTGGCAGTTTAAAGTTCCGATTGCCAAGGTTGCTGAAGTATAAACCTTTTTACCCCATCTATCCAGCACCCTGGAGTCTCTATCAGAAGGGGTAGGATTTTTAGCAGTAGAAGCCTTAATGCCCTTGGGCCTGTGAGAAATGGTCTCTGGATCTGCAATAGGATTTTTGAAAAGGAACTTGCAGGACTCAGGAACCCTGTAGTATGTCAGGTTTACTAGGAGCAGGAGGCAGGGAATCAGGGGCCAAACTGGATTCAGAGAAAACAATCAACAATGTCTACTACAGGAGGAATAGCCAAAGGCATATGCTGAAGTAGAAGGAAATCCCCAAGCCTCTTTTGAATCAGAAAATTCCTGGTTTTCCCAGTGAAAATGCTCCCTTAATGTAAGGTTTCCCCAAAAGAAAAATCCTCAGGAGGGGAAGCAGAGGGAATAGAATCCTCTGCATCAGAATCCTCATAAGTAGGCAAGGACAAATCCAGGTCATCAGAAGAGTCAGAAGAAACAGAATCCTGATCAGAAGATTCATAATCAAGCTCAGCCCTAGGCCTCTTGGGGGGGGGGGGGGGGGTTGACTACCCCTGATTACAGTTATTAGATCTTCGGCCATTTTTATCATTTGTTTTGTTCCAAGACTTAGGCCTTCGTAATGAAGGAGGCGTCGATTTAATATGAAAGTCCATAGGCCTGAATACACCCTCAGAATCCGCTGCCTGCACAGCGGCTCTGGACCCATCCAAGGTAGAGACATCTGCAGGTTCCATAGCTGAAGTATCTCGCAGCATACAGACTCTGAATGGGTCTCAGTAGAGGCCTGCGTGTCGTCAGTTTTGGACCTCTGTGGCCTGTTCGTCTTTATCTTTGCATTTTTTTTTCAGAATTCCGGTAGTCTGCTAACAGACGACATTTCTGGATAATTAAACAGAGAACCGAAATATTGAGAGGCAAAAACAGACTACTGATAGTGCGCTGATTAAAGCACAAAACCAACAGCAAGGTACGTCAAAGTCAGGGCCTAGGCAATGAATACAGTACAAATGAAAATCTTCACGAGGTATTTGTTTTCCACAAGTAATGCAATTATTAACTTTTACTGACATCGGTATGGAGCAAGAAAAAGCATTTCCCCAACGGGGTACTTGACTAAGTTGAAGACTTTGGTTCTGAAACTCAAATGAAAATTTCATGAGTCTGCTGACTGGCACTTCCGAACTGCTTCTGCTTCAGGCACCGCAGGGCAAGAAAGACTGATGTAATGGTGTCGGCTGCATGTTTTATACCCCTGACGTCATGGAAGAAGAGACAGCAACCGACGCAAGACCCAAGACTTTGTAAATCAGGCTGATTGAGTGCAACCTGCAAGCAGATTACCCAAATGTAATGACTGCAACAGTGAAACACGAAGAACATCAGCAGTCCAAGGAGAGAGGAACGTGCACCCAGGAGGAGAGACAGGGAGGGAGTGAATACTACAATAGTGAAGAGGAAGACATCTACTGTTATGTAAGGTTTTACACAACTGTATTAATGTCCTTCCATATCACTGTTGCAGTATTACTTACTATGGCATGTACAAATATTCAGGAAGAAAAAAAAGTGTGCAGGAATGTCCAAGCAAAGCCATGCAGGGCAGCCCTGGCAAATGCAGCTCTATCCATAGAAACTACATCTAACTTAGTACTTGGTAAAAGTATGCACAGAAATCCAAGCAGCTTCCTCGAGAATGGAATTGGTATCCAAACCTTTGGTAAATAGCACCAGAAGCCGCCAAAGCCCTGGTAGAATCAGCCTTAACAGAATGAAGGATTTTCCCCATGAAAGGAGTAACAAAAAGAAATGGCCTTAGATACCAAAGATAAAATAGTTTGCTTAGAAACAGCCAAACCTAAAGACCTAAAATGAAAGGAAACAAAAAGCTGCTCAATTACAAATGGCTTTATTTTTATCCAAATATCAGAGAGCAGATCTATACAGATCCAAGTTGTGAAGAACATTCTCACTAGCAGACTGCAGAGAAGGAGAAAAAGTGCACAAATGAATAGACTGATTAGCAGACAACTCATTAGCCACCTTTGGCATAAAAGAAGGATCAATACGAACAGACACCCTATCTTTATGAAAAACCAAAAAAGGAGCAACAGCCATAAGGGCCTGCAGCTCAAACACCCACCTAGCTGAGGTAAGGGCTAAAAGAACAGTCTTAAATGTAATGATGCAAGGAAGTTCAAGCTGTAGGCTAGAGAGGAGCCAGAATTAAATCTTTCCAGGACAAAATTAAAAGGTCCCAGGAAGGAGAAATAGCCTTGCTGGAGGCCTAAAATGAAGGACATCTTTAAGCAATTGTTTGATCTCAAATCTAGATGCCAGAGGAGGAGTCAAACGTAGACCAGCAGAAATAGATGACAGGTGGGCATTAACAGAAGAGTATGCCAACCCAGCATTGAGCAATTCACACGAATAAGATAACCAAAGGAACTTCCACAGAAAGTGAATTGAGGTTACGAGTAAAAAACCAAAAAGAAAACCTCTTCCATTTCATAAGCTTTCCTGGCCTCACACAGGACCAGAAGCACATACTTAGAAAAGGATGCCTAAAAGGGCTCAAAATCCTATATGTTGCTTAGGTTGTATTATATATAAAAGTATGAATTAAATGCAATACAGTTTTATTACTTTTGTATAAATGTAAATTTGCCTAGGTCACAAGTGTTAATTAAAGGAGTGTGAAAAAAAAAAAATCACCCACAGTATCAGTTGAAGAGTGGACAGGTGGGGATTGAAGACAGATCTCTAGTCTTGTGTGAGGTCGGTCGGTCCACCCTTTGCTGAAGGCAGAAGAGGAATGTTGTCTGGGCCAAAGTCACCAACAAGATTTTGGGAGTATCCTTGCAAAGTTTGTGTGCTGCATCTTTAACATATCAAGGACTGAACATGCACATATAAATACCAGGCACATGGTATGCCCAGTGCCACTGACTGTGCAGCCAGAGCATATATCATTGCAGTAGTTAGCAAAGCTGCTTGAACAGAACCCATGAAGACGCTAGTGTGTCCAAAGTAGGAGTGACATGGTGTCAGAATTGGGATTCCAGAGAATGACATTCAGAGGCAGGAGGTGCAGAAATGACAGTGAAGATAAAGAGAAACGAGCATGAAAAAGAGCCAGAAAAGAATCAAAGGTAATGAGAATTTGCACAAACTGCTTATTTTATAAAAAAAGATAAAACGGAGCATTATAAGGGCACAAACTGCATTAAACAAGCAGCAGGCAAAAAAGGTTTATTGAAATGTTTAAGATTAAGGTGTTTGAGGCAAAACGAGCGCAAGTACAATGGGCTTGAAGAGATTAAATGAGCAAAATTAATACAAGGCAAAAAAGGGCACATTCAGCATAAATAAACCAAGGCGACTACATGTTTTTTGGCAAAGTGCTGTGTTTTGGCATAACTACTTCATACTGTATGAGGGGCTTAACTAGTTACTTGAAGCATCAGTGTGATAAAGTGCTTACAATATGCGCTTATTGTGCATGCATTTTGAAGAGTTGTGTGCAAAGTGCAACTATTAAGTACAAAGTATACCCATTTAAAAAAGTTTCTTGCGCTGAAAAGTTGCTTGAGCTGGGTGTGTCTATTTGCAAAGTGCATAAGTGCAAGAAACGCATTAGTGTGTTTCTTGCACTGCAAAGAACTGCTTAGCAATGTACTGCCATTTTGGGGAAATTTCAGTGTGATGTGTACTGTATTTGCAAAGTGCAATTACTTCGAAATGTTACCAACTCAGAGCTTCTTCTTCCCAGTCTGTTCACATAGTGCAGTTATTTGAAATGTTTCTTTCACTGATGAGAGGCAATTTCTTGCAGTACAGTAATTTCAAGAGTATTACAGTGCCCAACAGACTTGTTTTGCAAAGTTCAGTTATACAGAGGGTTTTTGTGCCATTGGGCAACGTCACAAATACTGGCATAAATTTCTGGCATAAGTGTATATGTTAGTGCTTATTTGCAAAACCCTTCATTGGTATGTGTTAATATGGCAGACTGATTTCAGAAACCCTTACCACTTGTATTTGATCAGAATATTTCAGAGAACTAGAGAACATTTGAGCAAGAGTACAATATTTTTATACAAGCAGCTTATTCAGATAAAGATGCATGCACCGGGGCATTCATTTTGCTAAACCTAGCTGGGTCAGAGGCCATTGAAAGAGCATTCATTTGTATATGGCACCAGCAGTATAGGAGGGAGAAGGTGAAAATAGTTGTTGTATTCAAGGGAATACCCAAAACAAAGTTAAATGTATCGGTTTGGTGACTTGATGGGTTAAAGGACAAGCTTGTGTGGGGTATTAATAGTGCTGCTGTGAGAAAGACTTTGCTTCAGGACAGTGACTTAACGTTGAGTAAAGCTACTGAGAGGAGTCAAATCCATGAAGTTACAGAAAAACAAGTATGCTTGTAAGTGACAAGAGCATGGTTTCAGCAGGCTCCAGAGCAAATGTCGATGGCATGCAACACGTGGCAAACAGGAGCAGGCCTAAGCACATGGCAGCCACAGTCCCTGCTGGCTCACCAGGGAAGCCACGTAGTTTTCCAGCAAGTTCCAAGACCAGTTCAGTTAAAGGAACATGCTCAATGCAATACAAATGTGAATTAGCAAAACCCAAGTCCAGCTTTATTTATTAAGTTTCGCAATTTTGGTGCCAATCACGAGTCTAAGAGAGAAATGCTTAGAATTTGGTCAGCAATGATACAAGTGTAAAACATGGAACCATTGTCAAAAGTTTTGCAAATCAAGTAAACCCCACACAGTTGCAAATCATGTAAACCCCACACAGTTGTAAAGAAAGGTCTCTCACAAAAGCAAACTGATCAAGTGGAGCTGCAGCAGTCAACTTTTTATGTAGGTGGTGTATCCTTAATTGGTCAAAGTTGATGCAGTGAATTTACTGTCAGTGTTTTGTACAGTCCAGATCAATGGTAAATCCACAGAGCTTAAAGTAGACACTGGTTCAAAGTGTAATGTTATACGAGACATACGCTAAAGTGAGAATTGATGAACTCAATATGGCCAGTAGTGCAAAACTGGTTTCTTATGGAGTTGAAGAAATTCAAACCAAGGGCTTGTGATGCTTTCATGTTATTGGACTGAGCTGCTACAGCTCATTATTCTATATAGTCCAAAGACCAGTACAGTCATTACTAGGACTCAGAGTTTGAGAACTGACTTTTTTTTTTTTTAAACCAAAGAAGTTAATCATACACGTGCATACCCTAGTTCCAATTTTTCTGAAGCCATTTTCTCAGAGTATGTTGACGTTTTCAATGACAAGTTAAAGTTGTGATGAAGTTACACCCAGAGGTCACTCCAGTAGTTACACCAGCAAGAAAAGTTCCGATAGCTATGCAAGAAAAGCTCAGATGGATAAAATGGTGCACAGCAAGGTGTAATTTGTCCAGTTACAGAACCAACTGAATGGGTGTCTACAGTAGCAGCTCACAAAAAAAGGCTGATAAAAATCAGAGTATATATTGACACAAGATCTGAACAAACTGCATCATCTGGTGCACACAGCAGCCCTAATAACAAATGCCACTGTTGCATGTCTCTTGGGTACAAAAAGTTCATTTTGGGAAGTGATGTTTGATCACAAATCCTCATTACTAGCCACTTTTGGTACCCCATTTGGCAGATACAGATTCCCAAGGATGCCATTTGGAATAAATTCTGCAAGTGAAGTGTTCGTGTGCAATGGAGCAAATGTTTTGGGGTTATCTTGTGCCATAAGAGAAGATGATTTATTGGTTGGAGGCAATGGTGATGCAGAGCATGACAGAAACCTAGAGCATACGAAGTGAACTTTAAGCTCAATCCTCTGAAGTGTAAATTCAGACTACCAGAAGTTACATATGCAAGTCATTTACCAGTACTGCCTTGAGACCAGACAAAAAGCAGCTGTTCTTGAGATGTCAGCACCAGATAATATTCGAGCTCTACAGCATTTCCTAGGCAAGGTCAACTATTTAGGCAAGTTTATGCAAGACTTCAGTGAGATGACGGCACCTTTAAGAGAGCAGACGTGCAAAAATGTTACATGGTCATGGTTAGAACAGCACCAGAATACATTTGAAGACCTTAAGTAGAAAATTGCCACCCCACCTACATTAAGATACTACGATGTAAAGAAACCAGTCATTCTTTCCTGTGATGCTTCAAAATTTGGTCTTGGCACAGTTATTCTTCAAGAGGGCAGATCAGTACCCTATTCATCTAGAACACTTGCCCAAACTGAGATGCAGTATGCTCAAATTGAGAAAGAACTTTTGGCAATAGTATTTGCATATTCCAAGTTTTATGATTATATCTATAGTCGAGCTATTCAGATTGGTAACCTCTAGTTACCATTCTAAAGAAGCCTATGAGCAAAGTTACAAAGAATGATGCTCAAATTGCAAATGCACAACTTTAAAATGGTCTACACAAAATCTGGCTGACACCTTATCCAGATCGCCCAGAAATGTGACAGAACAGCCTGAAGCAGAGACTTTTGACTTTGCCGTGATAGCAGTGTGTAATTTCTCAACCACTAGACTTGAGCTGAGAGATCATACAAAGACTGATCCCATTTTGTAGAAGCTCAATCACTACATTAATGCATGATGGCCTTCAAAGCAATCTAGTGTACCACCTGAAGCGCAAACCTATTTTCCTTAGGGATGAAATGTTGATGGAAGACAGCATTATTTTTAAAGGTCCTAAAATTGTTTCTGCTTCCTTACAAGGATATATCCATATTTTGTATAGTGGTCACCCAGGTTCCACATCCACTAATAGAAGAGTAGGGAATTCGTATTTTGGCCTTCACTAGTAAAAGGCATTGATACTTTCTTGTTCAGTATGTAGTACTAACCCACATTTGCAAAGAAAACCACTTCAGCTAGGTAAAGTGCCTGAACTACCTTGCTCAACAGTAGTCACGGACACATTTGAGTGACTCAATCAACACTTAGTATTGGTAGACTCATTCAAATTTGTTTGAGATGGACTTGCTACCTAATTTAAACATCCACTACTGTTATTACAAAGTTGAAACATCATTTTTCAGTCCATGGTAGTCCACACAAAGTTGTTTCTGACAATGGTACTCAATTTATTAGTCAGTTATTTTCAGAAATTTGCAAGAGAAGACTTTGCGGATATTCAGGACTGCTAACATGTACAGTCAAATGGGCTAGCTGAACAAGCAGTGCAGAGTGCAAAGCAATTACTTGAAAGGTCAAAGCGTGACGATACTGATGTCTTTTTGGATTTACTTAACCTCAAAAACATAGTGTCATGATATACTTGGCTCACCTGCTCAGAGACACCTATCCAGGTAAACCAAAACAACGTTACTGATTAGTTTATTGAGGCCTAAAACCAAGAACAGCACCATCAAGGTACAATTCAAGAAGCACTCTATCCAGAAGTCCAGCTACGATAAAACTGGTCAGATTTCTTCATCCGTTAAGGGAAGGAGAGACCATGAGGATACAAACAGCGAAAGGTGTCAACCAGATTGGTCAAGTGCGTCAAGGTACATGTGCTGAGCAGAGATCCTACCTTGCAGATCTGAGTGTGGAGTACAGGAGAAATCGCAGGCATCTTCTTCCTATACCAGAATCATTGCAGCATTGTTACTGCGATAAAGACTCTAGATCTCGGAGTGAACCAAACTATGTTCCCATCCCCAGAGTGTTTCAACCTCTACTTCAATTCCTGAAGATGTTCCAATACTCCCAAGGTTGAACATTCTGTAGAGACCACTCCAGTTGCTAAACCCAATTCCCAGATATGTCACATGATATGGTTGAATTTCCAAGCCCAGTGTGAAACAGCAACATGAACACAACTGTATACATGTACCTAGTCTTGTATAACTGCATGACAAAGAACTACTTGCATCATCTGCATGCCAAATAGATTCATAATGTTGCATGATTTCTCAGAGAGAGAGGATGTAGATGAGAATGCATGTGCTGCATCTTTAAGCACATCAAGGACTGAATGTGTACATATAAATACTGGGCATGTGCTATTCCAGTGCCACTTTGAGTGTGCAGCCAGATAGTGAACATGCATGATTGCAGTAGTTAGTTTGTACACAAGTTACTTAAGTTGAAGTCGGTAAACTTCTACTGTGATGCGTTTGTATACAATAAAGCAGCTTGAACATAACCCAGAAAGACTCTTCTATGGTGTCCAAAAGTAGGACCAACAATCCTGTCCTATATTGAACAGGATCCCCAGTATGATAGGAAGGGGAGGGAAGACAAAGAAACGTCCTCCGTCTTGGAAGGTGGATGCCTTTTTTCCTAGAGGGGGATAAGGGACTGTGGTGCAAAAGAAAGCAAGTTGTCTGTTCAGAGGGGAGGCAAAGATATACTTGGTCTACCAGTGAGGTACTCCTAATGTCCAGAAAACATCTTTGTGAAACACCCACTTGCAAGTCTGTGTTATGGACCTGCTTAGATAATCTGCCACAAAATTTGGATCTGAAGGAATACAAACAGCCTGAAGGGTCACCTGATACTAGACAGCCAGATCCCAAACCTGAAGAGCTAGTCTGCACAAGAGCAAGGAGGTAGAACCTTGTCCCCCCTTGCTTGTTGATGTTCCACAACACTGGCATTGTCTATGAAGACTCTGAAGGGCCCTGGAAGGAAGAGAAAGGCCTGAAGGGCCAGAAGAACTCTGACCTCAGACATTGATATGGTCCTCCTACTGAGGCCAGGGGGAGGGGGGGGTTGATAAGCAGAGACTAGAGGTTGAAAAGGTTTAAGGATAATTTATGAATCCACCACTGAAGCTCCAGCTTCAGGCATGGAGTAGAGGAATTGGAAAATCTAAAGGAAAAGAATGTTGGAGAGACTGACTTTAGGGACTACTGGACCCTTCTCATACGAAGCTTGGCCAGAGGAAGCATAAAATGGTGGAAGCCATGTATCCCAGAGCCTTAGAAACTCTGGCTGAAATGGAGGCTAGGAGGAGGGATTGAAAGAGTTAAAACCTTGGGAACAGTTACGATATGCCAGCATTGGAATAGTGTGGAGCCTGCACCCAAGAAAAAACATGATCCTGAAAAGGAGTTAGGAAGGATTTATGGAACTTCACTGCCAAAGCCACTACATTTCTAAAATTTGGAACTCCCTTCCTGCCCATAACAGGCAACAACTCCTCAACCCAATTCAAAAAACTACTTAAAACTCACTTCATGAAGAACAGACTATGCTCCTGTCTCACCCCTGGCTAGCTTAGCTACAGACCAATCTTGTATACAAAAGCAAGTAGTAATGCCTTACATCTAGACTGTTGCACAAAATTACACTTCCAGCCTCCCTAGTGAGGACAGAAATTCTCATGAATGTCTTCCATTATACTGCCTTCCATTTTGCTCTACTAGGTCTCATATGATTGTCTTAATGCTAGTATCTGTGTAACCTGACTATTACTAGCATTTAAGTTACAGTCTCTATTATCTGTTAACTATAACATTGCATCTCTTGGATCTTTTCTCCCTGGGCCTCCGCTGAAAATGGACTAATATCCAGTCAGACTTTCCCGGTTAACAAATGTAAATAAAATAAAAATAAACAAACCCTGTGCTTTGCAGGAGACAAAACAGTAATTTGTGAAGCAAAATCTATGGAGAAGCCTGAATAAGCAAGTCCTCCATGTAAGGAAAGATCTATAGTCTCCTCATCCTGCAATAAATCACAGGAGTGAGGCATTGAGTGAAGACCCTTGCGGCAGTCAAGAGCCCAAAGGTCAAAGCAGAGAACTAAAAATGCAAGGAAGCAGAGACATGTAAAAACTTCCTGAAAAGGGGATGAATCAGGAATATGGAGATACATAGGTGTCTGATATCCACAAGGATTAGGAAAGCCTGAGGAAGAGGAGAAGAGACCTGAAAAGAAGGAACTTTCAAAAAGGTGTTGAACTGAGACTGAGGCAGAATGGGTCTCCAGGTGCCTTCTTTCCAGGGAACCAGAAAGATTCTACAGTAAAATCTTTTTTTGAGGGTCTGGAACTGCTTCAATTGTTGGAGACAAAAGGCTCCAAAGAACATCTGGGGGGCAGCTGTTCTTCAGGGGATTGAGGAATGCCCAAGGGGGAAGGGGAGATTCCAAACCACGTAATGCCCCAGAAGAATGATCGATAGAACCCAAGAATTCCGAGTGATTCTTAACCAATTTGAAAGGGAACATTACTGAGGAGTGGGGAAAAACAGAGCCTGTCTTGTCTGAAAAAAAGGAGGCTTCCAATTTGAAGGAGTTTGAGAAGGATTACCAAGAGGAGCCCTACCACCCTTTTTACCTTTGGGAGGAGGATGGGACTGCCTATGGACAAAGGTAGGTTTATTCAGGAGATTCATATGAAATTTGGGAACGGAGAAACAAAATGTTTCAATTCTTGCAGCCTTAACCTTTTCCTGAGGAGACTTAAAAAGCTCAGCAGCTGCAGAACCAGAGATCATTACCTGGAGGAACATACATGATCTTGGCCTTATTATCAGACAAAGGCTGAAGGCAAAGTCAGGAATACCTCCCTCAATACAACCATAGGCAGCAGCTCTAAATGAGGAATCAGCCATATCATAATTGCATTTAATACAATGGTGAGCTACTGGAAGAGGACTAACAAAGATAGAGCCAAAGCCTTTCACTCTGAGTCAGGAAGGTCTAAAATAACCTGAAAAGCCTGACAGAGAAGAGCCAAACAATACCTGGTCATTTGGATCTGGTAATTCACAGGCTGAATGGCTCAGGGTAGCAGCAGTACACTACTTTCATACCCAACCTCTCCATAGTTCTGCTGTGTCAGAGGGAAGCAGCTTTGTAGAAGGTAAAAGCTTAGATGGTTTATCAGAAGAAAAACAGAAAGGTCAGCAGAGGGACACTTGTAAAGCAATTTGCAATCATTAAACATCTTAAAACCCATCAATATTTCTTTTTTTAGGAGCAGGGGCTGGGAGTCAGGAGCCTGAGATGCTGCAAACAAGTTATCCAGCAAGGCAGCAAGAAGGACAGCCGAGGACTTGGGAGACTCCATTTGAAAGAGCTCATAACACCTCTGCTGGATATTATAGACCTGGATACAGTCGCACTTAACCTCCATCATATGGGAAACTGAATTACCAAAAGAAATCTCCTAAAAAAGGAGAATCAGGACCAAGAATGCTCTTGCTCAGAACCATATTCCAAGGGAAGTAGAAATCTGGCAGGAATAGGTCAAGGATTCTCATCAGAATCCACATCCTCATCAGATGAGCCTGCTCTCTAGGTCAAGAAAAATAGAAGACCAAGGGGGTGCAGGAACAGAGACCCCCTGAGGGGGCTTCAAAGCCATTAAACGCTGTGTGAAATCCTGCCATTCACACAGAGGACCCTTAGGAGCAAGAGAAATGTGCTTAGTTTTTTTTTTTTTTTTTTTTTGGCCTTTTATAAGGGGACGGCCGCGATGGTAAGAGGTTCTCCTGTTAGATTCTCGGCTGGAGTGCCTTGTGTGTGTGGAGTCTGCATGTCCTCTGCACAGTAGAGTGGTGTTCGAAAGACATGCGTGAATGGATGTGCCTCCTCTGAAGGTTGGGTGTCGGGCTGGCAACTCGGCACCATAAAAATCTGCCAATCATTAGCGGACCGGAGTTCTTCTGTGGCGACCCCTAACCGAGAAAAAGAAACATAAGGGGACGGCAGCCCTAAGAATCCTACATGGCTTGGACCCCTGCCTATCTTCAGTAAGCATAGTAGGAATCTCCTCCCCAACAAGGATTTGCAGAACACCCCTAGGCCCTTCAGAAATAATCAGCAGCATTTCCCAATGAACATCCAAAATGGATGTATACAGAGCCTCCAGAGATGTGAGATAAAACAGATACATGCTGGCCTCCAAAAAGGTCACAGCAAAAGAACTGGACTGAAAAACTGGGCAATCTTCCTGGCTTTCATCAACCTTGACACCCCCCCAGTGGAGGTGGTACAGCCAAAGAATCTGACAGAGCTTTCTTGGTCTTCTAGGACAGCTGACTCTTGGGCCAGGACAATTGCACCATAGTACCCAGAGCTACAATTTAAGACACTGGTTCTCTAGGTAAATGGCTAGAGAGGAAAGACAACTATGCAAATTTTTTGAACCAGACACCCGACAAAAAAGACATGACGTATGGTTGCGAGAAGTGCCTAAGCAAAACAAACACTGTTCATGATGGTCAAGTGGAAATGGTCTCCCACACTGGCATTTCCCCTTTTTGAATGATATGAAAACCACCACAAATTAGAAAAAAAAAACCCAAATGGGCACTTATCTGAAAAACAGCTTGGCAACCAGCAGACAAATGAGTGTTGACTGAATCAAAGCTGGCATTCAAAATGGTGGCAAAGTACCAAGGATGGCATGTCTGTGCATCACTTATGACCTATACCATGCGCCGGGAGCATACATGTGATGTAGGACATCCCTATTACAACCCAAGGCTTTGGTATACTGGCAGGATGTCTGGCTACCCTTAGCAGGGTATCCCTGCTGTAAGGAATACTGCAGCGATACAGAAGGATATATATCCCTGGATGCAAAGAACAAGGCAAATATAAAAGCAAATGCATACAACATGCAGTGTCTGTACAATGAAAATTGTGAAACAAGCCACTGTGGCAGCAAATGGTAGATCAAGCTGCTGTGAATCCACAGATATGGCAACATCCCTCAAGCTCACTGCAGTAGCAAGTTACTTCAGAGTTTTTCTAGAATAATGTCATGATAAAAAATAGTATGCCAAAAAACAGCAACAAGGATGTAGTGCAACATTTTCCAAAAGAAAGTCCTAAGAAAGTACAGTTGTGTTACACTTACATTAAATGTAGACATTAGGAGTAGATTAATGTTGCAAGTACTTGTTCTGCACAGCAGGAAGACCAAAAGTCCACAACCGACCTGATTTCCAGAGGCTTTGAATCATCCCTAGCCAACAGACATCTAGATGTCAAGGTAGGAGAGGTGTGTCCAGCAGCATAATCTTAAGATCTTTCTAGGTTATGATGCAGTCTGATGCCCAAGGAAAACAACTTTTCTGGTTATCAAAGTTTTACAGAAAGAATTTATAACTGCAAACTAGGAGTAAAGGGAGGGGATGAGACATGCCTTGCCAGAAAATTCCCCCAGGAATGGGGGAGAGGCCAAGAGATGGAAGTGTATGAGGGTGGGTTTTTGTTATGCTGCAGTTTGTTTGCGTCTTTCGGCTTTTCTCGGTTAGGGGTCGTTGGTCCGCTAATGATTGGCAGTAGAATTTTTACGTACTGGCTTGCCAGGCCTAACGCATAATCTTCAACGAAGGAACGCCCATTCACGCATGTACATCTATAAATTATGGTAAGTTTAACTGTACTATATTCTTTGCAGTCAATATATTGGTACTATATTCTTAGGATGACTCACAAAGCTACAGGTTGGGTGGTTGGCTGTCTGGTGACCCCAGGGACAGTAGGTTCTGTAAGACAGCAGTCGCAAACCCTTTCCTAGCCCTGGATGCAGTGCCTAAATGGTAGTGCTCAGTGAAGGTGTGTATTGATGTCCATATGGCAGCTTCCAAAACAGCCTGGGTGGGGGACATTAAGGAAGAGACAGTGGTAGATGCCCTGTGTCTCATGGACTAAGCTCTGACCTGGGCTAATAGTGGCTTACCATGACGAGTATAACAAAATAATGCAATTAATTATCCATTTTGAAATAGTTTTGTTTGAATACAGGTTTACCTTCTTTCCCTTCTGCAAAGGCCACTAACAGTTGTCCTGCCCCATTTGGGAAGCTCATTCTGTTCAGATAAGGTATCATCTTGTCAAGTCACACCCAGGGAATACCAGACTTGTTCAGCTTTACTTTGAGAATTTGAAAAGGACACTGGTAGGCAAACAGCTTGATTAAAGGAGAAACACGTTACTACCTTGGGCATAAAGCTATTAGTTCTATGCTTTCCACAGGGACAGGGTAACCCAATGAAAGGTTACTTGCACATCAGGGCTTGTAGTTCAAAGACAACCTGGCTGAAGTGATGGCCATCAGCAGGGTGGTCTTTCATGACAGCATCTTTAAAGCAGGAGAGGCTGTTGGCTCAAAATGAGACAAGGTTAGTGTTTCTAGACCATAGTTTAAAAGTTTCCCCAAGAAGGGAAGGCAATCTATGGTAACTTGCAAGGCTGTTTTGAAGTTCCAGGATGTTTTTTCCATGGATGAGGCAGTCGTCCAGAGCAAAGGATAAATATGTACCCTTAACTGTCCTTCAGTATGACTATGGGCTATAACCAGAGCTAGACACTAGGTGAAAAATGTCTCTGAGTAGTGGATAAACTAAATGGTAAAGCACACAACTGGTAGTTGAAACCTGCTGCCACAAACTGAAGGTACCTCCTGTATTCCCTTTGCAATAGGAACATGAAGACTGGATCCCTTCAGATCCAGTGCAATCATGTATGATCCTGGAAAGATCATGGTAACAGTTTTTAAAAGGTTAACGTTTTGAAGTTGGGGATATGCAAGTACCTGTTAAACTTTAACAGGTACCTTCCTTTTTTGGGACTAAAAAGATCTTGAATTTGAACCCTGTTGCTTCTTCCCCAGCAGGGACTGGTTGAATGGACCCTTGCTGAAGGAGTTCTTGCAAGAAGTGGAGGGGGGAGATGACCCTGTCTTGGAGCTTTGGCATTCCTACGAAGGAGAGGCCTTACCCTGAACTGAATGTAAAAACTCATTTCTATGATGTTTAGGGCTCACTGGTCCACGGTGATTTTTCACAGATGAAGGAAGGAGAAAAGCCTTCCCACTAGAGGAGTGGGAGAAGGCATGGGCTTGGGGAGGGGAGGTAGAGAGAAGCAGCTGTGCATAGTTACAGCTGCTCTCATCTTGGTTTGTCTGATCAGGAAGACTCCCTTAATCTTGCCTAGGAGGCAGAGGCCAAGAAGGGACATTTCTGTTATTCTTGGGAGTTGGAGAACTCAGTTTTGATTTGCTTTCCCCTTTGTCAAATCTCAAACCTTCTCTGCTGTGGGCCCAAAAAGGAATTTATCCAGTCAGGCATCCAGAAGCTAGACCTTTATTTGGTCAAGGAGTAGCACAGTCCTCAGCCAGGCACATCTGCAGGTAACAGAACCCCTTACATGATGCATCAAATGCATAGTTATCACATCTGCAGAATGTTTGGATACCTGCAGGGCTACTCTAGCAGACTCCTGCATCTCTGTCCAAAAGGCCTCGTCTGCAATGCCCTCTGCTTTAGTAATGATTTGTTCCAGTGAATGAGGATTTTAAATTCTGAAATTGTCAACTGAGCACCTTCGAGAGGGCAGAATATGTACATGTCTTTTTGCCAGATTTGTCTAGCAATCTACTTTCGCTGTCATAGGTAAGGGCCGTCTAGGGATACCTTTAGTGGATTCAGTGGGCACTACCAAAGGATCAGCTTGTGGGCGTCAAGCACTCAAGAGATGATTTGGTTTCCTTAGAGCAGTTGGCAGAGAGGTCTTCAAAGACATCTAGTACTACATGAACCAGAGGAACAGCCAGTGGTCTGAAAGAGGACAGGCTCAGAAGTTACCTGTAAAAGGTTTGGGCCAGAGAGAACTCTCTTCTCTTTGAATTAAAGGCCTCCATCTTATGCAAGGTATTCCCAAAGGATAAATCTTTTGGGGGGGGGGGGGCAGAAGACAGATGTCAAAAAAAAAAAAAAAAAAAAGAGTAGGATTTGGAGGGGGTGTTCAGAATAAGACTATTCTTACTCACTCAAATCCTGAGGAGTCCGACTCTGCCTCAAAGAAAACATCCCTCCTCCTTTCCCTCTGAGGAACTTCAGGGGTAGGTAGTTGTCCATCTTCCATAGACTTCCTAAAGGCCATAAACTCCTGCGCTATTTCAAGAAGGTTCTGAATTTCAACCTGGGTAGTAGTGTCCAATGACTGGAAAGTAGACTGAAGCAAGCAGACTGGTCTCTTAGGTTTAAGAATCCGTTTAGATAGGAGGGCCTCTGTATGTGGTCAGAAGACCGTGACCTCAGTCCAGATTCTTGGTATATTCATGCAACACAGCTGACGAACCACCTCCCTCGGTAACCGAGATCAGGAGTAAAGCCTGCAGAGCTGTTTCAGACCCATCAGACAATGGAAATGGAAAAACCAAACGCACTGGAGGTGTCTCAAGGATTCGGTCCTAGTAGTCGTCAGACCCTAGACTGCAAAATTGCCTCACCAGAGTTGGCCAACTTGAACTGCAAAAAGATCGTAGTCATCCACTAAATTTTCCTTCAACTTTTTATCCTTGCATTTCTTGGGCATGTAGCATCTGAAGCAGTGGAATAAGAAACAGAAGAAACTGGGTCTGAACTCATGTGTTCAGAAGACTTTGTGCCCAAGCTTAAGGGTCTTAGCTCAAAACTAGCACAATCTTTACTACTAGAAACGTGCTAAACTCCCAAAAACAGACAAAAGGGATGAGAGTTTTTATCCAGGACTTGTTTTGACACTTCAAAAACAGTTACTGATCTTATCAGAAGAAAATTTTCCCCAGTAGGGTACTTATGTGAAACCAGTCTACAAGGAAATCTGGAAAAAAAAAAAAAAAAAAGACAACCAATGGACTGCGAGCTGGGCTGCACTGCTAGCAAGAACTGAAGATGGCACCAGTAGACACCCCTCTTGCACCTTGATGTCCAGGTATTGGTCCTTGATGTCTGTTGGCTAGGGATAATGTAAAGACTCTAGAAACTGGGCCAGTTATGGGATTCTGCATTGCAAGACTAAGAGAATCAATACTGCAACATTGTCCATGAAAATCAGCGTCTACTAGCACCTTCCATCAACAGCTTCTGAGCTGGAACAGCTTCGGTCACAATATGACTGCAAAAGGTAATTACACCAGATTCAGCAGACATGTTCTTTGTACCAGGTAAATTTACTGGACATTGGCAAATAGCTCTACAATTGTCAGTGCAATAGGGCTAGAGGGTGAACAGCACCTGAAGATTAATATTCACAAATCCAACAGTTTTAATGTATGGTCACAAAATCTTGCAAATGCACAAAACACACACATCACCAATGTCATATCAATGCCTATTACACCAACTTATTAATTGTGCGTTCCTAAAATGCTTCATTAATTTTCTTTAATAGATGTCCACACTTGCTTTGGCATATTGTTTCTGCAATGACAAAATAAATGCAACACACCAACTGTATTAATTGTGCTTCTTAAAATACTTAGATACCATTTACTTTAATAATGCTTATATTTATTAGTATGCATTGTGTTATTGCAAATTACTTCTGGAGTTTACATTAAATTTATTTCTCCATATTTTGATCATAGACTAGAAGTCTTTGGACCAGCTCATCTACATTGTTAAAAGCCACAAAAACGTACTTTATGTTACATCAACAATCAGGACTCCTAAGCTGGAACTACCATGTTTGGTCTTTCTGGCATGGCAGAACTTACTATAGACACATCAGTAACCGAAAATAACAGCTAATTTACCAGTGAGCATCAACACAAAGCTTTAACTTTAACCAAAAAATGTCTGGGTTTCAAAGATGACCTGTAACTGTAAAGAGAACATGGACTCAACACTTCATCCCTCTGTGCTACTCAAACGGCCATAAGTAGCATTCCAGATCAGTTGTGAAGTTTTAAACCAAGAGTGAAGTGCTGGAAATGAGAACACAGCAAGCCTAGGACTAGAGAGAAGTCTGTTTTTAAGTTTAATGACCGATTCAGTTTGCCTGAACCAGATTAGCACACTGCACAAACACAAACACCATGCTCCAAATTTCGAATTGTGTGCTAATATCAATTCTCAACTGATCACATGGGCTTGTGGTAAATGTGGTAATAAACTGTTCAGTTGCTGGATTAATGTTATTTATGAAAAAATCCCATATGCAAACCCTTCAGGCAAGTGACTGAACTAACTTCAATCCCAATATTTTTGGCCAGTTACTACATGACATTCACTATACTACGTGGGAAGGTAACAGTCATATACTGCAAAATCATCATAATGGCTCTCGCAGTGAAGTTATTCCACTACACAATGAATGCATTTATGCATTTAAGATGTCCCTCCCTACTCCCTTCCAGACGAGCCTTTCTAAAGGACCAGTCTCTCAAACCATTCATAATCCATGTTGCTCACAATGCGTTTTACTACAGATAGCACATTCCCATATTCAGTCTTCAGTAAGAGAGTTGGTTTGCATTTGTAAAGTTTGCAAACAATAAGGACTTAAAGCTTTAACAATGTCTCACATTATGGTATACTGGAAGACTTGACATTTTAATTGATATTCTTAGTAAAGGTCAGGGGATAGTATCCTTTTGATAGACATTAACTGCTATAAAAATAGTGCAGAAAAAAATTCTTGATGTTTAAGTCAGAAACCATATCCGCTTCTAGTTCAATGGGAAGTGGTAAAAGTCTATCATCTTTGTCAACTTCATTACCATAAGTCTGTGGCTCACTGTTGCCGCCAACCAACTTTTAAATGTTTTGTTCAGACTGTATACAAACATGTAACTCACTACCTGCAAAGTAATACAGATGTGAGTGTGCACTCATTAGGTAATGAACTACACCTACACAGACCTGCCCTACACAGAGGTACTACTACTACTACAGTTGGGCGAGACAGCAATAGCATGTGACAAACCATGTCAGAACAAGCACACACATTTAACAAATAAATGCATCTGGACCGTTTCTCCCCAGGCCTCTGCTGAAAATTGGCTTGTTCCAAGTTGGACTTTCCTGGTTAACAAATGTTAAACACACACTTTACATTTGTTGACCGGGATAGTCAGACTAGACACATGTCCATTTTCAGCGGAGGCCCTGGGAGAAAAGCTCCAAGATAATAATACACAATGAACATTTAGCAAATGCTAGTTTCAAGCAGATTACAGTCATAAGCTATATATAAATATATAAATATATATATATCTATATATATATATATATATATATATATATATATATATATATATGCACACACATATATATATATATGCACACATATATATATGCACATATATATATATGCACACATATATATATGCACACATATATATATATATATATATATATATATATATATATATATATATATATATATATATATATATATATATATATATATATATATGTGTATTTTACACACACACATTATATATATATATATATATATATATATATATATATATATATATATATATAAAATGTATTAAAAAAAAACACAAAAAACAAACAAAAAAAACACACACATTTTACCTTTGTTGCTCCTCCTGTGGTTGAGAGAAACAAATTAGGCTGGTGTGTCTTAACAGGGCTTAGCCAGCTTGACTAGCTGTTTACCTTCTTATAATGGGGAACAACATCCAGGCTCATATCAGTAACATGAGAGCAAATGCCAGTAAGCAAGGGAGGAGTCTCAAAATTGAAACAAGACATCTCCATAAATCCAAACCTGATTTTTAATTTTAACATCTTAACCACTGCGCGGCTTCTAGGAGCATTTCCAGAAATACAGTTCTGCAATCACTTCAAAGCCACAAACAGCAGTGTTATAAATACAGTTGCTCCATTAAACAGCATTTAAGATGGGATAAAAATACAGCCTGCTATGAAGAAAAATTTCTAAGACAAGGAAGAGACTGTTTTGCTAGGCATGTGTTTCATTCTTGCTTATGGCTGTATTACCTTGCACGTTTGTGCACGCACACATGGACAGCAGACTGCATATGCCCACATCTGGGCACTTGGACCACTTTTTTGGTTTTTAAACACAAACTAGATTTGGATAAAACAGTCTATGCCAAGGAAAAAAAAATGAAAGGAAAGGTTTCCAAAGGTTAAAAGGTACAATTTTCCCCATCTGAACTATAATTTACACGTTCACTTTTCTGTTCCTACAGTTCCGTGCCTTTAACAGAAGGAATGCCTGTTAAAATGCATTTCTTCTCATTAACTAGCTCTTGGAACTGAAATGTTTCACTTCTTGACATTCGGAATGCAGTTATGGCATTTACCAGAACTTGGGAGCAAATTTGTATTTTCATCTCATTTCATAACATTTTTGGAGAACTAATCAGAAAGTTTAATACTCTCTATGCTCTTAATACTCTCTAAGCTCTGATAACAGTTCTAAGCATTTCTGGCTCTATAGTCCTACTGCTGAATTAGGGCAACTGCAGCCGATTGGTTACAGCTGTCCAGAAATAACCTTAGTAAGGCAATGTTTTAAACTAGAGAACTGACCACGCTGCAACCATAGTAAGGCAATGCTTTCGCTACAGAACTGACCATGATCCTCACTCGAAGTTTTATATTTAGCCACATCTCACGGAATGCACTGGATCCCTCACCAACGCTTTCTGTAACGAAAGAGTAAGTTGCCTCACTTGCTCACCAACTCCTCCTACAATGACTCTCTGGACAACTACTGCTGCCAGTAGAGTTTTAAGGCAACGGACAAAATGGAAATAGGATGCCAGGTCTTTTCATTATTGCATACGCACTCCACTAATTAAAGTCATGATCCACCTTGCAGCATGTCTTGAATGTGGGTGGAAACCTGAGCACCTAGAGAAAACCCATACGAACACAGGGAGAATATACAGACTCCACACAAAGCACCAAAGGAGAGGAGTAAACTGAAGAACTTCTTGCTTGAGGTGTCCCTAGACACCGCACACACAGAACATGGACAAAGGAAGCAAAGCTGTATACAAGCAAGTTCTAGGGTAGCTATCCTTGCAGGCCATTTTAATCCTAGTCAGTGTCCCTTCAAAACTGAGAACCAAATCTTTTACCTTGCGTCTACAAGGTAAAAACATTAACCATTACGCCAACAAAAACAAACTTGCAACTACCTACCCACGAGCTAATTATTCAGTTATAGCCAGGTTGTCTGTTTCAGCACACAAACTACTTTAGGTGCTGTCCAAGGACATACTGCAGAAAATGATACCAAACAAAAAGCTTTGGTGGAATAAGCTTTAGGCAATCCTGACCATGCTTTACAACATTTATAGTAAGCAAAGGCTGTACCACTTGACAGCGAACAAGCCAAACACTTCACCTACCTTTTGTCCTCATCTGGGAAGCATAAGGAACAAACTATGCTTTAAGTCCAAAGTCCTGTCAACACATACCAAAGTTGCCTGCAGACATCAATACAATATAGCAAGTATTCATAGGTTCATAGGTTCATACTAGGCTATCTGCCCTAGGGCATTTATAAGCCTAGCCAGAATGTGTTTGGCTCTCGCCACCCATTTTAAATTTATTTTGCTATGCCCTTTTTCGAGGTTAGTATACTGTGCCTCTATCTAACAGTGACACAGAAGTGATACCCGGGGTAAACCTACGATCTCCCATCCACTCATCAAGATTCCTCTTGAAGAGAGTCAATGAGGGACTCTGCCTAACCTGGACTGGGATTTTATTCCAGAGTGAAGGGAGCCTCTGGGTTATGAATCTGTCCCTCCAGCATGTCCTATTTATTTCAGTGCAGAGGTTCAAGTCTCTCGAGCACGTAGCTCGATGGGATTTGGATTTTCTGAGGTGCAGCATGTCCATTAATTCCGGGTTGGACATGGCTTTATACGTCAGGCACAGATCGCCTCTGAACAGGCGGTATGCCACTGAGTAGAGCTGGAGTTTCTTTAACCGGGCAGCATATGGCATCCGTTTGAGCACTTTGATCCTCTTGGTGAGGTACTTTTGGGGTCTTTCCAGTTGCTGCAGGTGTCTGGTAAGGTACATCCCAAAAGGGGCATTGTACTCAATTACGGGCCTGATGAGGGATGAGTAAAGAGGCACGATGACCTCCCCTGATCTAGATGTGAATCCCTTCATGATTAGGTGGGCTATATAAAATGTTTTTCTAACCACTTTGGCCATGTGGTTGTCAAATGAGAGATTGCTATCAACTTGGGTCCCCAGGTCCCTAATTACTTCTTCTGTACTTAATGGATTTCCACCTATGTGGTAATTTGTGGGCACTTTGTTTTTGCCAAAGGGGATGACTATACACTTTTTGGCATTTAGCTTGAGGCCATGGCACTGGCACCAGTTGTCTGTTTCTATGAGGCCCTTTTGGAGGATGTTTGTGTCGGCTGGAGAGTCGATTATGGCACCCAGTTTGCAGTCATCTGCGAACTTGGTCAGCCACAGTCCTTCCGTGTTGGCCTGTACCTCCGAGAAATATATACCGAACAAGAGAGGTCCCAGGACTGAGCCTTGTGGGACACCACTTGTAACTGGTTTGGAGTCTGACATGGCTCCAGCAATTCTAACCATGTGGGTTCTGTCCTTGAGCCAGTTTGCAATCCATCTAGTGACATAGGGGTTTATATTTAAGCTGGTGAGCTTATCTATAATGCCCGAGTGGGGTATTGTATCAAAGGCTTTTGCGAGGTCCAGGTAGGCTGTGTGGACCACCTTCCCCTCGTCAATGGCCTTGGTGACTGTTTCAAAGAAATCAACCAGGTTTAAGAGGCAGGATCTGCCCTTAAAGCCGAACTGGGTAGGATCCAGTGTTTGTAGGTCCCCAATATCTTTATTTATGAGGTCCATGATGATCCTTTCCATAGCTTTGCAGACCAAGCTAGTCAGGCTTATGGGGTGATAGTTTCCAGGATCCGTTGAGGCACCACCTTTATGGAGAGGGACCACTGTTGCTGTACACCACTCTTTGGGCACATATCCTGTAGTAAGGCTGAGATTGAACAGTAGTTTTATGTTTGGGTTTAGCTCTTCTTTGAGTTCATGTAGGACGCAGCCCGGGACACCATCTGGTCCCCATTGATGCTGTGTTTTTTGCTTTGGAGAGGGTGGCTCTTACCGGAGCATCTGAGATGTCAGGGAGGGCAGCACTCTGCTGGGATAGATATTGCCCTTTTGGTGGGGAGGGGAGTTTGCACTGAACCTGTCAGCTAGGATGTTGGCAATGTCTGTGGGTTCGGTGTATTTTTTGTCATTTTGGACTAATTCTGAGCATATCTGGGAATTACCACCCAGGTTCCTAACATAACTAAAGAAAGCCTTGTGATTATCCTTCGTGTCCTGTGCAATTTTTCTCTCAAGCTGGCCTTAGACAATTTTATGTGTGCCCGTAGTTTTTTGCTAATACTGATCAGTGATGCCTTCCCTTATTGGGGATTTTGCTTTATCATTTAGTAGCTTCCTCCTTCTATTGTATAGTTTGTTTATGGCTGGGGTCCACCAGACAGGACGTCTGCCTTTGGAGGATTGGGTCTTGGTTTTATTTGGGATCGCATGATCCATGCATTCCTGAAGGTGTTCATAGAATGCGTTTATAAAGGATTCTGCGGTCTGGGCTGTATTTTCCACAGGCCCGGGGGCTTTGAAGGATTCCACCTCAGTTTTGAGGAGTGTAAAATTTGCTTTAGAGAAGTTTTTCACCGTGGTTTTCTGGGCAGGGGGTGGGGTCGGGATGTGAATATCCAGTGAGATTAGTTTATGGTCTGATCTTACCAGTGAGGGATACACTTCTGGTCTGAAGCATAGAGTCCCCATGTTGGTGATGATCAGGTCCAGTATGTTTTCCCCTCTTGTGGGAGTGGTAACAAGTTGTTCCATAGCATTTGAGTTTATAAATTCTAGGAACCTTTGGGCTAGGGTGTTGGAGCTAGAGTAATGCTCCCAGTCTATGTTTGGGTAGTTGAAGTCGCCCAATATAATGGTGTTTTGGAGACCTTCATATTTTCCAGTGTTCTCAGGAAGGCCGAGTGGGGTTCCTGGGTTTGGGAGGGTGGTCTGTAGCAGGCTATAAACTGGAAGGCAGTTTTACCCACTGTTAGTTGCACATGGATAGTCTCTGATGCTTCGTGCTTTGTCACCAACCTGGAGGTGTGGGTATCTTTGATGAATATCGATACTCCCCTCCTTTGTGGTTCGGTCCAAGTTTTGGGGAAAAGCATGGTATGAGGTATAACCTGGTAGTACTGGGGTGCTCTCGGAGCCCTGAACCAGGTTTCTGTTACTGCACAGATATCTATGTTCTCCATGCTAAGGAGAGTTTCGAGTGCGTGCATCTTGAGGTTTAGACTTCTGGCGTTGAGTAGCATTACTCTTAGTTTCTTATCCCTTGTGATACCTATGGAGGTGGGTTTGTCTTTTGAGCCTTGCCTAAAAAATGCACTATGGGGGTAGCAAGAGCCTTTGCCAATATCCGAAAGCCCAGGGGTGACAGGTGCAAGCCGTCCCTAGCGAAGCATCATGGCTTGTCGAGCATATCATCCCAAGCTGACAGGCATTGGATCCCCTTTGAATGACACCAGTACTTAAGCCAATTGTTGAAATTGATCTTGTCTTCATATTGTGGCATCAGTCTTGGTGAGGGTAAGATGCTACTCAAGGTCAGGGTCATACCGGCCTGGGCTACATGCTCAGAGAGCTCCTTTATGTCTCTTTTCATGTAGTCCAGGGAGGTACGTCTCAGGTCATTCACACCAGCATGGACAATGACTGAGTCATATTTGTACTTGCCTTGGAGTGACCCGAGTGCTTGCGTTATGTGGCGGATCCTAGCACCAGACAGGCTGCTCACCGTGACCCTCTCCTTGTTCAGCCTGGTGAGCGGGACGTTTGTGTGCCTGACGATAGAGTCACCTATTACAAGTGTATCAGGTGTGTTGTTTAGTCTTAAGGGCTGTGACTGTTTGGCATACTGGCTTTGTGAGATATGTGTTGCACGTGTTTTGTTTTGGGGTAGCAGCTGCTTGGGTGTCTGCTTTGGAGGTCTCTGCTGCTTCGGCAGATCTTTATTTAGAGCCTCCGAGTATGTTTTTGTGTGATTATGTGTTTGGTTTGCTGTCGTGGTAGGTCTATGTGAGACTGGAATTGTAGTGAGTATGGTTTCCTTCTCCTCCTGACTGGTTATGCCAGTACTGAGTTGAGAGAGCTTAGCCTCCAGTTTGGCTATATGGTTGCATCTCTCACATGTGTTGGAATTTGTTGGGAGGAGGAGAGGGTTGTCTGTGTACATGAGGCAGTTGTAACATTGCCTCAAGATTCCCAGATTCACCAGCTGGACCGGAGAGGAGATTGACAACTGACCTTTGGACATGCTAGAATAATATTGGGAATTCCTTAATAATTGAAAACCAGGGCCAGTGGGGAGTGAGGGTGTAGTGCTTTTAATTTTTAGTGCTGACTTATATAATTGCTTTAGTGAGCAAGTGCCAGGTAACTTAAGTGCAATGTGTTACAGGTAACTTAAATGCAAAAACGACAAACAGTAACTTTCTTTCAAGTGAAACAAGGAAATAAGTACAGTAAGCAATGCAGATATCACTAGTGAGCCACAGAAGCGCTGAGAAGCCGCGTATTAGGTGGAATTAGCGTTCCAGGGAAATAACAAGCAAACAAACAACAAGCATGTAAACAAAGCTATATTCAGCAGGCCTGGATCAAGTCTATGCTACAGCAAACAAGGTGTACCAATTTCAGTAAGATACAGTTCAAATATTCAGGCACTATAAACCTTTAACCAGAAATTCCCAGCTCAGAAGGGCAGAGTCCAGCCTCTTCTCCCACAAGAGTGCAGACCACAAACCTTCTTAACGTAAAATAACTGGCCTGAAGCCCAAGTGCCTAAACCAGAACTAATACACTTTAAGAATAAGAGACACTGGGCTCTCAATCAGCAGTTCCCAACTTAGAAGGATGAAAGCTACCGGTCCTGCCACCACAGTGCATGCCACAAACCTTCCTAATGTAAAACAACTGGTCTGAAGCCCAAGTGCTTAATCCAAAAGACTTGGAATGACAGCTAAACTTTAATCAAGTTACTACCAAGCAGTAATAAATACAATTGAATACTTTAGAGAATGCCTGGATTAGTGCTCAAGTTACACAAACAAAGCTAGATCCAGCAGGCCCGAATCCAGTCTATGCCACAGCAAACAAGGCGCACCAACTTCAGTAAGAAGCAGTTCAGATATGCATGCACTATAAGCCAGAAATTCCCAGCTCAGAAGGGCTTAGAGTCCAGCCTCTCCTCCCACAAGAGTGCAGACCACGAACCCTCTTAATGTAAAATAACTGGCCTGAAAGCCTAAGTGCTTAAACCAGAATTAATACCCTTTTAGAATAACAGACACTGAGCCCTCAATCAGCAGTTCCCAACCTAGAAGGATGTAAGCTACCTGTTCTGCCACTACAGTGCAGACCACAAACCCTCTCAGTGCAAAACAACTGGTCCGAAGCCCAAGTGTTTAAACCAGAAGGCTTAGAATGAGTTACACCAAGCAGTAATAAATACAATTGAGTACTTTTAAGATGATGCAAAAGTAAAAAAAGTAGGTAGAAACACAAGTACAGTAAAAGCAGATTAAGTTTTTTTTTTTTTTTTTCTGAACAAGTGCTGAGATCAAAGAAACAGATTTGAGTGCTGAAACTAGAAAACTGGCTAGTTATAGGGGAAAAAAAACTAAGCTAGAAGGCTTCCCTCCAACACAGAAGGGCTTATATTCTTCTCTTTTGTTAGTGTAGTTCCTACACAGTACAGATTCATGTATTTACAAGGCACTGTCAGTATCAGCCCATGAATTACCACCACCTTGCCAATTCCCACCCTTCAAGGGCACCATCTGTTTCTAAGAGGTAAAACATCTGGGCCAGGGTAAATTTCCAGTAGTCCAATTTATCAAGGTTCATCTTAAAAGGAGTCCAAGGCATCGCATGTTTTATATGTGCAAATTTTCAGAGATGTAGGATGTGTTAATAAACCTGTCCCCTCCAACAGGTCCCATTTATTTGCGGATTAATATTTAAGACACTACCATACCCTCTCAACTGTACTGATTTTACAGAATTTTATTCCCTAAGTTTGCCTCATTTTTCTCCATCCCACAAATGTTTTGATTTTCTGGTAAATTGCTGAGAATATAATGCTAGACTTTCATACTCATTGTCCAGAAAATGGATGCTGGTGCAAAATCTGTTATATTAACCATTAAGTGAAGTTAAAAACGGTCCCCGATTTGGCACCTGTCCCCCCCCCACCTTTAATTTTTGTCTGTCTCAGAGTCTTCAGCAAAGATACAGAGCTACACAACACCTGCAAAGAAAGAAAATTATTCCAAAGTCAATTCTAAGTTTCTTTGGGAACAAAAAAAAAAATAGCAAAAATATTTGTAAATGAATTCCTAGAGTCGAGCATGTACAGCAAGCCAAGTCCAAGTAGTTTTTGAAGACCAAATTCCCGTTAGGCAGCTTCTTGGTTTTCACTGCATCTATAGAACAGCCCTTCTGAAATGCAGCACCAGGACTGTAGCACCCCACCCCCTTTATGCGTGCTATACTACAGTGTGAGAACAGCTAGTGTGGGAACAGAACCCAAACCCGTACAATCTTTTTGGCATTAAAAGTGAACATACTTGCCAAGGTCAGAGATACAGGCATTAAGCGTACAGTTTAAATGTGTTTTAGTCCATGTAAAGGCTTACTAGATCAAAGTTATGAAATTAATCCTCCACATCCAAGCCTGTTAACTTAGAAGCTGATAAACACCTTGTGTGCTAACCACTATACACATCTGAATTTCTGGAAAAAAAAAAAGACAACATGGATTCAGCTCCCTGACCCCAGAGGTACTACTACCGGCCTACCAAATCTACTTGTACAAACTTGCTGAAGTGCAATTACATCCGCTACCCTCTGTCAAGGCAAATCACACCAACCAGTCACTTAGCAGTGCCAATACAGGAATAACCACCTCTCTCTAGAACTAGCCTTATAGAGCACTAAAACAAGCTTCCTACCTACTCTCAAAAGCCCTGACAACCAATTCTTTAATGCAAACAATACATAGTTTCCAATGAATTACAGTATTAGGGATAGTAGGCGCTGATGCAGGAGACTATAAGAAGACTGCACAGTCTCAGCAAAGACTCACGTTCTACAAGCACCAAAAAAGTTCTGCAGATCTAGCTACCTTCTATACAGAACCAAAAAGACACAGACTTAATTTCTGTAAAATATACTTAAAAAGTTTCTCAGATAAGGTCTGGCATTCCGAACTTGCAGGGCTGTTACTAATCTTATGCAATGCATTTAGTGAGCATGCACCTAGAGCTACATACCTACTACTCACAGCAGCCTCCTAATCTACCATGACCATACAAGCTACAGTGGATATAAAAAAAAAAAGTGTACATATCCCCGTTAAAATGCCAGCTTTTTGAGATAAAAAAAAGAGACCACAATAATTTCAAAACTTTTCCCACCTTTAATGTGACCTATAATCTGTATAATTCAATTGAAAAAACAAATCTGTTGGGGGGGGGGGGGGGTATAAAACAAACGTACAATAAGCTGGTTGCATAAGTGTGCACACCCTTAAATAGTTTTTTTTGTAGCACTTTTTAATTTAATTACAACATTCAGTCTTCTTGGGTACACACCTGCCATCAATTAGAGAGACTGATAAAGACCCAATCAAAATTCAGCTGCCCTAGTAGGATTTTCCTGACATTTAGTCAATTGCCTGCGACAGCAAAAGCCATGGTTCGCACAGAGCTTACAAAGCATCAAAGGGATCTCATTGTTGAAAGATATCAGTCAGGAGAACAGTGCAAAAATATTTCCACAGAATTGTATATACCAAGGAACGCAGTGAAGACAGGTCATCAAAAAGCAGAGAAAATATGGGGCAACAGTGACATTGCACAGAACTGGACGTCCCTCCAAAATTGATGAAAAGACCAGACGAAAACTGGTCAGGGAGGCTGCCAAGAGTTCTAGAGCAACACTGAAGGAGGTGCACGAATTTCTGGCAAGTACTGGTCGTGTACCTGTGACAATAATCTCCTGTATTCTCCATGTCTGGACTATGGGGTAGTGGCTGCAAGACAGAAGCCTTTTCTTACACACACAAAAAAAAAATGCAGGCCTGGCTGAAATTTGCAAAACAATACATCAAGTCTCCCAAAAACATGTGGGAAAATGTGTTATGGTCTGATGAGAACAAGGTTGAACTTTTGGCCACAATTTCAAAAGGTACGTTTGAAGCAAAAACGCCACTTTGCATCATCAAAAGAACACCATCCCCACTGTGAAGCATGGTGGTGACAGTATCATGCTTTGGGATTGCTTTTCTTCAGTTGGAGCTGGGGCTTTAGTCAAGGTGGAGGGAATTATGAACAGTTCCAAATACCAGTCACTTTTGGCCCAAAACCTTCAGGTGTCTGCTAGAATGCTGAAAATGAAGAGGAATTTTGCTTTTCAACACAATGAGCCCAGGATACATCCAAAAACAACAAAAGAATGGCTTCACAAGAAAAAAAATTAAAGTTTTGGAATGGCCCAGCCAGAGCCCAAATCTAAATACAATAGAAAATTTGTGGGGTGACCTGAAGAGGGCTGTGCACAAGAGATGCCCTCACTGACAGATTTGGAGCGCTTTTGCAAGAAAGAGTGGGCACATACTGCCAAGTCAAGATGTGCCACACTGATACACTCCTACTCAGGAAGACAATGCTGTAATTAAATCAAAAGGTGCTTCAACAAAGTATTAGTTTAAGGGTGTGCACACTTATGCAACCAGCTTATTGTACGTTTTTTCCACTAACAAATTTGTTTTTCAATTTAATTGTACAGGTTATAGGTCACATTAAAGGTAAGAAAAGTTTTGAAATGATTGTGGTCTTTTTTAAAATCACAAAAATCTGGCATTTTAACAGGGGTGTGTACACTTTTTATATCCACTGTATGTATACTAAAGATCCAGCAGTAACAGTGCACAACATGTAGTGCACTTGCCTTTGGCGCAAAAGGCCATGGGTACTATTCTCACATGTGGTAAATCAATTGCGGCAGCAGTGCAACCTAAGGGGGAGGGTGATTACTCTCCTATGCTTCTCAACCTTCAGAAGACATGTTACAAAAGGTCCCACCTGCAGGTGTTGGTGGTAGCACAAGTGGATATAAAAAAATCCCACAGCACCCATCATAGTACTGAGATTAACCCAGTCAACAGAAAAAATCCAAAGCAAAATTCTGCATTCATTAACAGAACTATGAACTTCTACATTAAAAAGCTCTACAATGTTCTATTGCAGACGGTCTCTGCCCTCACCCTCCCACTACCTTCACAATCCTTCCACTTAACATCCTAAATCTTCCCCATGTACTGGTATGTTTCCTTCCAACTATTACAGGAGGGCACAGTCACACCTCTCGTGTATATTTTTATATGTATTGGTTTATCTCCTTTGACTAGTATTAAAAATTTGTTGGAGAGATTTAAAAATAATGTTCCACAAACAAAAACACTTATGTTTCTTTACTATTACCTACATCCAAAATGGATTCCATCAATGTTTAACAGTTCAAGAGTATCCACATAGCTATGGCCTCTTCTGTAGTGATGGGCTGAGAGAAGTTTATCTGCTACCAAAGGTTTGTGATTTTATGTTTTTGCTTTGTATAGAACTGTAATGATGCCTTGTTTCATAATGAATATAGTCAGAGATGTTAAGAGTCCTAGATGATCCCAGACTAACACCGATTTTTATAGACAGAGTGACCCTGTCTTAAGGCTGTTTGGTAACCCAGCCGATTGTACAGCATTTTTTTTATGTACAACTTGAACTGCAGATTGAATTGCAAAGCTGTGTTGCAGTAACATTGTTATAGCCATACCATTTTAAGTTTTTGAGTAGTACTAAGAGTTAGCTTTGGGGTTTTCAGGTTTACAGAAATTTTAAAGGGGAAAGGTCCCCCCCACCCCAAGAAATCTTTTATAGGCTTTGAAACGGAGATGGAAGTAAACTAGGCTTTAAGCTATAGGGAAGCTCAGTTCAAAGTTGGTCACTTGAGACTATTGTCTTTTCCACATCTGCTAACACCAAGACAAACATTGAAGTATGCTGGCTGACTGGAAACCAAAAGGAGTGTAAGCAGGGCTAGGAGAGTAGTTTGGCTGAGAAGCTTCTAAATTAGTGAGTGTAATGTATTTTGAATGGTCAGTTTGGATCTTGCCAAGCACTACAGTGGTACTTACAGTGTACAGAAGGTAGGATAAAATGGCAAATTTGTCTAGGTGTGTGTTACAGTTATAGGAAGGACGCGTCCAATTACTATAAAGGAATTTTATCCAACATAAATCAGGCTTCAGGACTGAAGCTTTAATGCTCTGTTGGGTAGTGATCCAAGAAGAGACCCCCCCCCCCAAAAAAAAAATTTCAGAGCTCAATATGGTAAAAAGTACAGTTTTGTACCTACCATAAATGTAGATGTTCGAGGATCTCCATTGCTGCAGTCCTTACATATGGGTACTCCGCTGTCCACAATCGGCCCGAATACCAAAGGGCTAGAACCGGCGTCGGTCATCGGCGCCCGATACTGACGTCAGTACGTGCCAGTACAAATGCGCATGACCGACGCCATAACCTCAGTCTTTCTTGCCCCAGATGTCAGAATACAAAAAACACCACCCAAACCCAACCTAAAAAGAAAAGGGGGGAAGGAGGGAGGGAAAATTGGACTGCAGCAATGGAGATCCTCGAACATCTACATTTATGGTAGGTACAAAACTGTACTATGTTCTTAGTCTCCCATTGCTGCAGTCCTTACATATGGGTAGAAACCCAGAGCAACGGAAAAAAGGGAGGCTGGTCAACTAAATAGCATCAGGAGCTGCCGACATGCCCTGTAAGATTGCAGTGGAAAACCCAGCCCTAGACCTAGAATAAAGAGGTAAATGATAATGCTTTGTAAAGTTATGTACAGAACTCCAAGTAGCTGCTTCTAAAATGTCTTTAGTAGCTACCCCTCTCAAAAAAGCAGTAGAAGTGGCCGTAGCCCTAGTAGAATGAGGCTTGATCCCAACTGGAACATCCTTTCCATGATGAGAGTAACAAAACGCAATACAATGGCCAATCCACTTGGAAATAGTTTGTTTCGAGACAGCTTTCCCTCGTGAAGTCAAAGCAAAAGAAACAAATAATTGTTGAGATCTTCTGAACTCTTTGGTTCTGCTCAAATAATACCTTAACTGCCTATGTACATCCAAAGAATGCAAAACTTTTTCCCTTCATTTTGGGGGTTAGCATAAAAAGTAGGCAAATGTATAGATTGGTTCAACGCCACATTAGAAATCACTTTAGGCAGAAAAGTAGGATTAGTACGTAAGGAAACTCTGTCATTGTGAAAAATCAGAAAAGGTTCCACTGCCATGAGGGCCTGTAATTCAGATACCCTTCTAGCAGAAGTAACAGCCAATAAAAAAGCAGTCTTCCAAGACAACTGCAATTCAGCTGTAGCTGCAGGTTCAAAAGGAGGCAGAGTCAGCTTTTCCAAAACAAAATTAAGATCCCAGGTAGGAGTAGGAGCCCTCCGTGGGGGTCTTATATTCTTTGCCCCTCTAAGAAACTGTTTAACCAATGGATGTGAAAATAAAGGAGGGTCACAATCATAGTGAGCAGAAATAGCTGCAGCATGCACTTTTACAGAAGAGAAGGACAAACCCTTGTCCAATAAAACAGTCAAATATTGCAATGTACAACTCAAATTAGGCAATTCGACATCAAAGCCCTTAGCTGAACTCCAAAGAAAAAATCTCTTCCATTTACCAGCATAAACTTTGAGTACTAGGACGCCTGGCTTCCAAAATAACATCCAGAACTTGAGGGAGCCGAAGGTAGTCCTCCTCTAAAACAGAATGCGCCAGGCTGTCAGGTGTAGGGATTGCACCTTGACATTGAGAAAATGATTGTTTTCCTGAGACAATAAGTGAGGAATCTGTGGTAATGGCCAAGGTGGTACATGAATCAAGCTCCTCAACAGAGGGTACCAATGCTGACTAGGCCAATCCGGTGCTATAAGGATCATGCAAGGTTTGTCCCTCCTGACTTTCAACAGCACCTTTGGAAGAAGAGGCAAAGGAGGAAAAGCATACACGTGAAGGTTGCTCCAACTGAAGGATAGTGCATCTATTTTCCAGGCTTTTGGATGAAATAGCCTTGTGCAAAACAGTGGCAGTTGGAAATTCAGAGGAGAAGCGAACAGATCTATGTCCGGAGTTCCCCAAGCCATTGTCAACTGAAGAAATACCTGAGGGTCCAATTTCCATTCGTGAGGATCCACAATCTGTCTGCTCAGAACATCTGCTAAAGAATTTTGTGCTCCTGGCAGAAACTGTGCTCGAAGAGTGATGTGCAGATTCAAAGCAAAGCAGTTTCCCATAACAGCATTGCTTGTCTGCAAAGAGGGTAAGAATGAGTTCCCCCTTGCTTGTTGATGTACCACATGACAGTCGTGTTGTCTGTTCGAATCAACACCAGTCCTGGGTGAAGTAGGCTCTTGAATCCTTCCAAAGCAAATTGAACTGCCAGCATCTCTTTCATGTTGATATGCAAGTGAAGTAGCTCTGGGGGCCAAAGGTCTTGAATCCATTTTCCTCTGAAATGAGCTCCCCAGGCTGACTCCGAGGCGTCTGTCGTTAATATCTGACTTGCCTCTGGTTGGGTCACAGAGAGCCCCTTGTTTAGGTGACATTCCTGAGCCCACCACAGAAATTCTTTCTGAATGCAAGGTAGAATCCGAATGACAGTGTCCAAATCGTGGCAGTGTTGAGTCCAAACGCTTTTGAGATACCACTGTAGCTTCCTCATATGCAGTTTGGCATTGAATGCAAGATGCCATGAACCCCAAGGCTTGAAGGACTGTCCTTGCAGTCAGCCTGGACATTACTGATAGCTGTTGGAAGTATAGGTGAAGATTTCTTTGTTTGTCCGGGGTAAGAAATGCCATCTGAGTAGCTGTATTCAGTTTCACACCCAGAAAACACATCTCTTGTGAGGGTACTAGACTGGACTTTATTTCGTTCACAGAATACCCTAGGCATCTCAAAACTGTCATTACATACTGCAGATGTTGAAGAAGTTCGTGCTTGCCTTGAGCCAGAATCAGTCGTCCAGATGAGGATAAATTTGAATCCCTGTTAGTCTGAGAAAAGCTATCACTGGAGCCAGGACTTTTGTGAATACCCTGGGCGCAGTAGACAAGCCAAAGGGCAACGCAGAGAACTGATAATGCAAATTCCCATTCCAAAATCTCAGGAATCTCCTGCAACTGGGCCTGATAGGAATGTGAAGATAGGCCTCTTTGAGATCCAGAGTCACCATCCAGTGATCTTTGCCCAGCATAGGTAACAGCTGTTGCAGTGTTAACATCTTGAATTTTGGAATTTCCAGAAAGGTATTTAGAATGGACAAGTCCAGAATCGGCCTCCAAGTATTTCCTTTCTTTGGCACTAAGAAAAGACGGGAATAAAACCCTGTGCCTCTTTCTGCAGAAGGTACTTCCTGTATTGCTCCCAACTGAAGCAGAGAAGAAATTTGTGTCTGTGCTTCCAGTCTTTGCTGATGAGGCACATCCGGCATATCCAGTCTTTGCTGATGAGGCACATCCGGCATACCTCTGAAAGGAGGGAATGTGTGAAAATAAAATTTGTAGCCTCGATTTATTATGTCCAATACCCATTTGTCTTGGGTAACCAAATGCCAATTCCTTTTGAAAAGTCTCAGCTTTCCTCCTAGAGGGGCTGCCAGCAAGGCAGAGTCCGGCAGCTGAAGACACGGGTCATTGGGTCTGTTTCCGAAAGGACTGACCCCTGCCCTCCCCGGCAGAAGGGGTAGAAGAACTCAAAGACCTAGAAGTAACAGGGCTCCGAGAGGAAGCCCTGCCTCTACCTCGCCCTGCCCCTAGATTGATAATCCGAAGAGGGGAAAGACCATCCCTTAGCAGGCCAATTCCTACTGAACTTAGGGGGCTGAACCTGTAAAAAGTCCTTAACTGTCTGCATAGACTTAGCTTTTTCCTCCATTTTTTTCAAAACTGATTCTACTGGAGGACCAAAAAGAACATCAGATTGTAGAGGAGCATCCATAATTCGAGCCTTAACATGCTCCGACAAGGTCTGATCTTTAAGCCAAGCATGCCTACGAACAACTGAACTAGTAGCAGCCACCCTGGAAGAAGCCTGTAAAGCATCAAAACCACACTGCAAAGAATGCTTACCAACTTGGTCTGAAGCATGCACTAAATCCTGAAGCTCCTTACATTCAATACCCTCAGCTAAAGCATCAACTTTACATTTCAATTGGCCCAGCAAATAATTTTGATACCGGAGCATATGAAACTGACAATTTAAAGCTCTCATAGCCAAAGTAGAAGAGGTATACAGTTTTTTACCCCACCTATCCAGGGCCCTAGCATCCTTGTCCAGAGGAACTGGATTCTTAACCACAGAAGCCCTAACACCTTTGGGGCCTTGAGTAATAGTTTCTGGATCAGCCCTAGGACTCTTATATAAGTACTTGTGTGCTTCCGGAACCCTGTAGTATCTATCTGGTTTAACCGGGGCAGGAGGCAGAGAATCTGGGTTAAGGGCAGCCTCAGAAAATACATCCTGAACAACATCCAGTACAGGTGGAATAGCCAAGGGCCTATGCTGAGGCAAACAAGAATTCTCTTAGTCTTTTACGAGAATCAGAATAATCCTGGCCCTCCCATTTGAAATGTTCCCTCATGGAATGCAAAGTCTCAGAGAAAGAAAAATCTTCTGGAGGGGACGCAGAGGGAGTAGTGTCCTCAGCCTCCGAATCAGAATAGGGAGGGAAATCCTGAAGTTCTTCTACAGAGGAATCTGACTCATTGGAAGACTGAACCAAACCCTCCAACTCTGTCTCTACCCTGGGCCTCTTCACAGGGGGGGGGCATAGAACCCCTAATTAAAGTAATCAAATCTTCAGCCATCTTTAACATGTGCTTCCTAGGAGCTGGACCCTGGGGACTAGCACCAGCAGGGGCAGACTTAGACTTAGAATGGGCTTTGCTTTGAGAAGGAGGAGGCCTAACTACCCTATGAGGGGAGGGAACCACTGACATCAGAGAAGCACCCTCAGCCTGGCCTAACACAGGAGAAGCCACTTCCTGCAGTAACAAAGGCTCCCCTTGAGACTCAGGTAAACTTTCAGAAGGAGCCGCTGAAGTAGCCAGTGGTACTATAGAACCGGCGTCCGGAGTGGACGACTCATCCAGTTTGGACCACAAAGACTTTTCTTTGCGTTTCTTAGAAGAACCAGTCGTCGGAGAATCCGACGGCATGTTGTAATTACAACGTTTACCAAACACCAGCCTAGCACAGTCCAACCGACGTTTAATAGTACACTTATTAAAAGTAGCACAAAAGCGACACCCAACAACGTCGTGCTCAGGCCCTAAACAAGGAATGCAGAGTGAATGGTAATCCCTATGAGGAATCTGTTTCCCACAAGAAATACAGTTATTAACTTTTTCTGACATCCGGCAATACTGAGGCAAGAAAAAGACAAAAGTTTCCCCAACGGGGTACTTAGCCCAACTTGGTCTCCGGTCTGAAACTCGAAAACCGACAATTCCAGAACGCCGAACGGCACTTGCAAATGCTGCTTCTGCTTAGGACCATGCGGCAAGAAAGACTGAGGTTATGGCGTCAGTCATGCGCATTTGTACTGGCACGTACTGACGTCAGTATCGGGCGCCGATGACCGACGCCGGTTCTAGCCCTTTGGTATTCGGGCCGATTGTGGACAGCGGAGTACCCATATGCAAGGACTGCAGCAATGGGAGACCAAGAACATCTAACTTACTCATATTAGGAGGAAAGTTTTAGTTTGCTGGAGCAGACTGTTTCTAATTTCCACTTTTGTGATCCAAGTCACAGATTATCTTGCACACTTGGTATTTTAAATAGCTTCTGAGCCATTTATTGGTATTACAATACTGCGGCTAGTGGTGAAATTTTTGTTTGAATTTAGAGTGGGTTACAGAAATTATTGCTAGAGCATTTTTCTGCAAAGTGGCTTTAAGGTTGGAATACTTTGTGTAAAGTAATTTTTGAATTTAAAGAAAAAAAGAGGATCAACGCTGAACATTAGGAAACAGCTGAGATGCTGGTATAGCTATAAAAATGACTGCAACACAGGTTTGTAATTCATTCCACAGTAGTTCAAGTTGTACATAAAAATGTTGTACAACAGTCAGGTTACCAGTCTTAAAACAGGGTCACTGTCTATAAAACCAATGTTAATCCAGGATTAGCCAGTACTCTGAAACATCTCAGATTATATTCATTATGAAACGATGCATCATTACAGGTCTATACACAGAAAAAAATCACAAACATATGGTAGCAGATAAACTTCCATCAGCCCATCACTACCAAGTTTAACAACTTATCTGTTTACATTAAAAAAGGTCACCTCACACCTCTAAGCACTTAACCATTTGGTAGGTACATTAGACAGACAAGACTCTAAACTTGGTCCTGCTTTCAGGGTTAACAAAGGATAAGATGGTCATGTGATACTACATAAGCTAAACACAAGACAAAGGATGTACACATTGCAGTACTCTCAATTTGTTAACGGAACAGATGGACTAACTTTACAGACCCCTTTTCAGGGCACAGCAAATTCAAGGCCGCAAACACCACGTGTAGTGGAATGCACCCATCCAGCTTTGAGCACATTTAGTATTTATTTATTTTTTTTAGGCAAGGACAGAAAGTGTTTAGAACAAAAATACTAACAAATATCACATTAAATCTAGACAATACAATTCAAACATGCACAGTTTCCCACTTGTTTGCAACCTTGGCACTAATCTAGTAGCTACTGTTTCACTCTACCATAGATGATGAATTTCATTGGTTCTTGTCACTCTGGGGATTGGAAGAATAAAATGGCTTCCTAGCTACCCTACAAAAAAGGGCATAGGGTCTCCATATGCTTTGACACCAGTAAAAAGTCAGTACTACAAGAAATGCCAGTACTTCACATCCTGTATCTTTATACTGTTCTGAATGCAGGTTACAGACATAACTCTCAACCTCTTTGCACAAGCGATCTGGACAAAGCCTAAAATAATTGGGGGGGGGGCCTCAAAACAGGACAGACTTTAAATATTGCTCTTACAGACTTAGAAAGTTGCTAGAACAACAGCATTTGTCTTTGCAGGCACTTGAAGGAAATTAAATCTGAAACTCCTTAGTTATTTCAATCCTCAGTGATTTTCTAGAGAAAACAAATTATGAGGAATAGGCCAAAAAGGAGGCAAAAATCTGAACAGTTGAGGTATGGCTATAGAGAATTTGTTCAATGAGATGTAGACATGTGGGAAAGGGGATTAAAAATGCTGAGATCCAAACAACTGTAGTTTATACAGACAGCTGTTAAGGATCTATGCTAACAGACAACTACAATAAAGTACACAAAAAAAAAGGCAAGACACACCCAGAGCAGAATTCTACTCTTGAGTAGTGGGGGAAGCCAAAAATTACTGTTTGCTGTAGAACAGTGAATTAATGTGGTCCTTGACGCATTTTACTTTAGTGTACATGGAAACCAAGTCAATTAGCTCTGAGAAATGCATTCATACTCGTAAGTGGTGCTACAACACAGCAGCACATACTTTCGATAACTGGGTCCACAAAACAGGATTTTGGTCAGCAGGAAAATTAACTAGAAAATACCTGCAAGATGGTGATCTTGAACTACCACAAAGTTACACTGAGACAGTCAAAATGCAAACATTTTTTTCAAACTATGTTCAGAAAGAAATGTGCTGCAGAAACACACTGTAGTGTTTTACCGAAAAAAAGTTAAAATCAGGACAAGCAGATTTTATATTTAAAAAAAAAAACTTTTAATGCTTCCATCTCCACTGCATTACAGGACAGACTTAAGACCACCATTTCCTGGTCTTGATTTCAGTATTTCAGCCAGTTATCATTCCAGTGGATCACATAGATGAATCATAAAAACCTGGAGGTTGTAGCATGAAGCAGGCAAAAAGGTTAGAATGCAATAAGGGTCTCAGCCCATAAAAACTCAACCCATCAACTAGACATACATTCTGCCTCCTACTCCTTTATGTAACCTGCTGAACGCCCACTTCTTTTTCCTTACCTTTGCTCGTAACCAAATTCCTTTGTAGTTGTAACAACTCTGAAAAAAAATTACCTCTGATGAACTCAGCATCCAGTGGAGAAACTATTTAAACCTGCGGGTTTAAGTCTTTTGGGTTTCTAATACTACGACAGGAAAGGACTACATTCCGAAGTCAAAGTATGATTAAAGTTCGGAAAATTAGTTTCATTCTTTACATTAGCCAACTGCATTCTAATTTATTTGCCTGCTTCATGCTAAAACCGGCAGTAGCCAGAACTGACAACTCCTGCAATTATACGGAATTGCACATTGCAAAATTTGTTGCTGATCCCCACTGCTACTACTGGAACTTTGTGCGAGTCTCCTTCCACATTGCAAATCCTGGTATTTTATGACTCTGTACATACCTAGTCCAGGACAACTTTACTGTCATTTTCCCTAACAAGCAAATGGAACTCTTCCACTACACATCCAAACTATTCAGAATCACTCTAGTTCTAAGACTTTGCTTCATTCCTACCTCTCATCTAACTGGGAATGCTCCTGCTCTCATCCTGCCCAACTTTTACCTAATATGTCTACTTTCTATTAGGCTTTCATAAATTTTGCCCAACACTCAAGCTTTTTGACCTTACTTATATTTCATTTAAGGTAGTTCTATACCTTGACCTTCAGGTCATTTTTTTTCCATGTAATCCTAGCATGCTTTGTTATGGCATATGGCAACATAATACCTTCTTTGTCAATCTATTTTTTTCATTTTGCAATATTTGTACTGTTATTCAATACTGTAATATTTTATGTGGAACTCTTCTCCCCAGGCCTCCACTGAAAAAGGGTTATTTTTGGCCCAATGGACTTTCCCGTCAACAAACTGCAAATAAATAAGACTCTGTAATCATTGGCTATAGCAATTTCAGTGATTAATGCCATTTTTGTCTTTTCATGGACTACTATATCTGGTTTTCTTGCATCTAATTTTTGAACAGTTGCTAATGGGTGAACTCATGTGACAGAAACTTCATTCACTATATTTTGCGGCTCATGTCTCTAATGCTTCTTAGCTACTTCAAAACTGTAAATGTTGCACAATCTCCAATGCATGTCTTGCCACATTATGCCTTCCAGTATACAGGCCTTCTGCCATTAGTGTATCACATCCAGCAACAAGATGTGTAACTGCTCCTAGTTCTATTTTACAGAACCTGCATTCGTCCGTTTCTCCCACATGTTCAATTTCAATGGACTTTGTAAACCAACACATATGTAGTCTACCTATCCTGGGCCTCTTATTAAGCGGTCATCTATTGGTTTAAAATTCACCTCTCCTTAACCTTTCCCCCATCAAATTCTGATAAACATGGTTATTCCAGGAGTATTCTATACTTCCAACTATGTTTATGCGTTGTCCACATTTCTTGCCTTCTCATCTGATACTTGTATTTTTTTTTGGGGGGGGGGGGGTCATTCACCTGCTGCCTTACTTTGTCTACATCTGATTTGATTTCCATTCCCACTTGACACTGATGCTTCTGCTAAACTAAACGGGGATATCATCTTAGATTTGTTCTCTTCACATTTCAAAACCTTCAATGTTTAGATCCGATGAGCTCAGCAAATATGGATGCAGTCGTACGATTATGATCGTAATTTCCAGGAGGCCCATGCCTCCTTAAGAACGTGGAACATATAATCTTGGTATACACTGATTTTTATATATCATTTGACAAGAGTGAATAGTTTGTTTTCCTGTCCAACAGATCCAACACCTTTTGGGGTCAATCACCCCAAAACTGTAAGTTAGAACACGAACAGCAAACTGGTTTATAGCTTCAACTGTGGTCCTAGATGTCAGGGCTGTTTTCAGTTTTAGTCTTCTAAAATATTCTTTACACAGTTTTGATTGCATTGGTTTAGGTGGTCAATCTTTCATAAATTCCCAAATATTTACACTCTCCCACCTGCTCATTTGCATCATATTCCTGTCCCAGATTGATATTTTCTTGGTGCTGCAGCTTTCCTGCTTTAAAATGATGCTTTTGCACATTTATCAAGACCAAATGACATTCTTATATCATCTGAGGAAAGCTTTGACCCCTTAAAGTTGTGCTTTCAGCTCCTCATATTTTTATAGATCCACAAAAAGATGAGAAGTCTTTACACTTGGTCATCAGCTGGGAGCCAAATTGTAACCATGACCTAATCTGTTAAGTATATATAGCTTAATTGGGTGAAGGGCAAGACAAGAGATCAGTGGTGACAGTCACCCTGGAATACCCCCCATTTTGAATTTTTATCCCTAGGATAATAAGCTGCCCTTCACCATGGTTTAGCTGCATAGTGGTATGCCATAGTTTCATGGTCACTGTAATGCAATAAAATCAATACAGGGTGGATCTTTTACATCTACAGAAACATGTCACTAAGTTGGCAGCAATGCCTTTATAAAGAATGTTCAACATGAACGTTTTCTTCTAACATTCTCATTCAAGACTCTTATCAGAGGTTAATTTGTGAACTTTAATCTGATAAGTAACCATCACAGTAATGCCCCTGTCATGTTATAAAATCACATGACTATGGAAGAACATCTCTAAAATGACAGACTGAAGTAATTTGGTTGTTCTGTGGAAGTTTTACAAATGAAAGCACTCAATTTTATTAACCCTTGGTGACCATTTCTACAACTGGACAAAAAAAAAAAAAGTTCTTTACAGATTTTGGAGTATAGACTGTTTGGCTTACTCAATTAAATCTAATTCAAACACAGGCACAATATCAAAATCAAAGTGAAGCACCAAGGAAGGGTCTGTGAAAAGGATGGAAAAAATTATTGCTTCACAAACATACAAACCAATTGCCTTTGTTCTAAATGATTTTCATACTCCTGAATTAATGAAAAATTTTTTTATACCATCTTACAGAGAAAATCATACCAAAGTTATTGCTGACTTGAAATTGTACATGCACAAGTTACTTATCTTGCACAACATCCCACACTAACAACGCATTACAAAAAGTAAAGCATTTATAATCCAGTGTTACACAATGCTTTGCAAGTTTTAATGACATTTGTGAAAAAGCACTCTGGCAAAGCTTAGAGACCAAAACTGGTGCTAAACTTTAAAATTTGTCAAAAGAAAGCGCACTTATTGAATTATCTAGGAGTGATAATGAAGGCAGATAAAGGAAACAGTTGTCGTAAAGAACACAGTAGATAATACAGCAATTTTTGACATGTTAAAAAGATGGTGGTGCTGCGATAGCGCTGTCGCCTCACAGCAAGACGTTGTCGCGTTAGATTCTCAGCTAGAGCGTCTTGTGTGTGGAGGCATGCGTAAATGGGCGTGCCTTCGTTGAAGGTTGTGCGTCAGGGCTGTTAACTCTGCACGTAAAAATCCATTACCAAACATTAGCGGACCAGAGTTCCGCTGTGGCGACCCCTAACCAGGATAAGCCGAAACACACAACAAAAAGATGGTGATTGTATAGCAATATACGTGTATATATCTTTAAGAAGCTAAGCAAGGGCTTGCTCAAGTGTATAAATACTGAGCACGTGCAAGCTAGACTGCCACTTTGTAGTTAGCTGTTGAGATGCAAGTATGTATGTATGCATGGTCTGTTAACTAGTTTGTATTTAAAGATGCTGCTGTCCATCCTGAGGTGTTCCTATGCATTAAAGCATCTAAACAAAACCCCAAGTCTTCTTGTTGTGTGCGTTAGAGGCGAACGAGTGACATGGTGCCAGAAGAAGCATATCAAAAGGGCATTGAGTCAGAAACAGCATGAAGTTAAAAACGGCTTGGCTAAAATGACTAGATGCACTTTAGAGCTGGTGGAATATAGCATTGTGGATCATCCCAAAAATATGCATAGTTCACAAAACAGGTCAGAAATGAATTTCAGGTATTAAAACTTGCTCAGCACTCTCTCATAACATGAAATGGGGCATACAGAATGTTTTAAATAACATTTGCATAAACTGATATGTACAATATTGATAAAAAATATTCAAATTACTACAGAAAATGTTCAAAGTTGGAACTACATAAATAAAAGGGGAAACTACTGCATTTTTGCAAATTATGTACTTTCGTATTAAGCAAAGATAGTTATCAGACGTGTATAGTGTTAGCTTCACTGCAACAATGCACAAACATGCGATTTCTCAAAAGGACAGCCATTACAAGGCATAGTTCACAAAGTACAGAAAAGTTTAGTGTGCTGTTGAATGTTATTACAAGCTCACAGACCAGTTTGTCCGTACATAATTACTAGGGCCACATTGTCAGTGCGTTTGTGCATACTTTGTGGGCATGGCAGACAGACTTCGGAAAACCAGTGCACTTGTGTTTGACAGTAATATTGCTGAGAACTGGAGAGAGTGTTTGAGCACGAGTATGACGTTTTCATACAGGCTGCATTTTCTGATAAGGATGACTGTACAAAGGCATTTATTCTACAGAATTTAGCTGGGTGAGAAGCCAAAGAATGGGAATGCTCGTTTGTGTATGCTCACGTCATCTATGAAGTAGAGGGGGGAAAACAGGTCACTGTTTGAGAGAGACTGAGTCAGGGGAGAACCCAGTGTGCTTGAAACGTAACTTTTGTAAGCCCCAGACAAATGTTACTATGGAAAGGCACTTACCTTGCACAAGGCATCAAAAGCCTGGTGAAACTTTTGCAGTATATATAACTGACCTGAGAAATATAGCTAAAAACTTGCAGATTTGGTGACTTACGGGAGGAGTTGATAAAGGACATACCTGGGTGGGGTATAAGAGATGATGCTGTGAGAAAGATTTTGCTTTGTGACACATCTAAACTTTGAATAAGACCACTGAGATGTCAGATATACGAGCTCAAGGAAAGCACACATGCCTACAAATGAAAACAGCTCTTGAAGGCACAGTGATGAAGGTCATGTTGATGGTATGCAGCACATGGTTAGAAGAAACAGGCCCAAGAACATGGCAGCAACTTTAATCCCTGCAGTACTCACTGGTAAACCCCAGAACTTTCTAACAAATTCTGGAGTATGTACAGTCTCAGTGAAGCAAAAGAGAGAGTCAGTAAACTCAAAGCAGGATGCCCAGCCTAGTTTCATTACTAACCATCGTAATTGTAGTGGAAGTCATGAATCTAAATGGGAGAAGTGTTTAGCTTTTGGACAACAATGCCACACATGCAATAAATGAAATCATTTCAATACAGTAGATTAAGGGCAAAGAATGAAGTATTTTGTACTGTTCGGATAAATGGCAAACCCAGAGCTCAAAGTTGACAGGTTCCAAGTGCAATGTTGGGTCAGCAGAAACATTTGCTAGTGCGTCATGGTGAAAGGCTTGATTTGGCATGGTGTGAAGCTTGTTGCTTATGGAGGTGAAGAAATTCAAACAAAAGGCTCAATAGTGCTTTCATGTTACTCTGCTGGAAGGAGCTAGGACTTATTTTATGCGGTCAAGAGACACATCCAGTCATTATTAGGGCTCAGAGACAGTTTGAAAATGGGAGTTTTCATTTACTAAAAAGTCCACCATGTTGGGTGGAAAGATCACTAAACTAATTTTGGAGAGCACATTTTTTCTACCTATGTCAATCTGTTCCAAGACAAAATTAGGCAAACTTCCAGTTGCGTTCCATGAAGTTAGACCCAGAGGTCAGTCCAGTTATCAGGCCAGCATGTAAAATTCCAATGGTCATTCAGGACAGTCATGGCAGAGCTAGATAAAATGGTTAGACAAGGTGTGATATGTCCAGCTGAAACTCCAGCTGAATGGGTATCCTCCACATTGGTAGCTCATAAGAAAAGCTCATATGACATCAGAATAGGTCTTGACCCACGAGATTTGAACAAAGCACTAAAACGACCTAATCCATCCGAAGCGCAGAGTTGAAGTTACAGCCTTTATGCAAAATGCCACTATTTTTTCTGTTTTAGATGTAAACAATTAATTTTGGCAAATTCAGCTTGACAAGAAATCCTCGTTGCTCACTACCATCAGTACTCCTTTTGGCAGGTACAGATTTTGAGAATGCTATTTGGAATAAATTCTGCAAGTGAAGTCTTTCAGTGTGTAATGGAGCAAATTTTTTTCTGGGTATCCTTGTGCTATCCTACTAGACATAGTAGGTAGTGATGAAGCTGAACATGACAGAAACCTCAGAAAAGTTCTAGAAAGGGCATGTAAAGTGAAACAAATCTCAACCCACACAAATGCAAGTTCAGGCCACAAGATGTTACTTATGTTGGTCATTTATTTACCAGTACAGGCTTACGACCAGACCCTTCAAAGCAAACAGCCATTCTCGAGATACCAACTCCAGACAATGTTAAAGTCCTGCAATGGTTTTCTTGGTATGGTCAACTATCTAGGCAAGTTCATTCCAGCTTTGAGCCAACTTTCAGCACCACTCAGAGAGCAGACATGTAAAGATGTATCCTGGGTCCTGGTTAGAGCAAAGAGCATTTGATGTCCTGAGCCAAAGAACAGATAGTCCACCTATGCTCAGATACTATGATGTTCACAAGCCAGTTACACTTTCCTGTGAGTCTTCGAAATTTAGTCTTGGTTCAGTCATTCTACAAGAGGATCAATCCGTTGCCTATGCATTGAGAACTCCGATGCAGTATGCCCAGATAGAGAAATAGCTTTTGGCAATTGTGTTTGCATGTTTGAAGTTCCATGATTATGTTTACATTTATGGGAGACCTATCCAGGTTGAAACGACCAATCAGTCACTATCTTGAGAAAGTCCATGCATTCAGCTCCAGCCAGACTGCAACGTATGATGCAGAGATTGCAAAAGTACAATTCCAATCTTGTCTAGCAAACTTCTTTATCTTGCTGATACATTGTCCAAATTGGCCCAGAGATACCACAGAACAGCACGAGAATGAGAACATTGACTTTGAAGTCATGGAAGTGAGAAATTTTTCTTCCAAATGTCTTGAGCTAAGAGATCACACAACCACAGATCCATTTTTACAAAAGCTCAACCACTTTATCAAGGATGGCAGTCAAACTCAAGTAGTGCAATCTTATTTTCCATACAGAGGTGAGATTTTGTCTAACAAAGGTATAATGAAAGGTCTGAAAGTAGTTGTTCCAAAGTCTTTGCAACAAGACTACATTAATAATTTCCACTGTGGGCACCCAAGAACCAAATCTACCAAAAGGAAGAGGGGGCTACTATTTTGGCCTTCCATGCCAGAAGGCACAGACAGCACTTTCCACTTACTCAGTGTGTAAGAGTACAAAGCCTCATCAACAGAAGGAACCACTTCAGCATAACCAGATTCCAGAACTACCTTGGTAGACAGTAACTGCAGACATCTTAGACTGGAATGGTAAACATTACTTGGTGTTAGTAGACTTACTCCAATTGGTTTGAGAGAGACTTGCTTCCTAACTAGCATCCAATGCAGTCATTACTGAGATGAGGTGTCATTCAGCTGTTTATGGTAGTCCGCACACAGTTTAGAAGCCAACAGTTCAAAAGATTTGCTGAAGAATGGAACTTTACTCAAGTCACAAGTAGTCCAGAGTACCCACAGTCAAATGGTCTGACAGAACATGCAGTTCAAAGCAGTTACCCGAGAAGTCCAAACGAGACAATAGTGATGTTTTCCTGAATTTCAGAAATGTTAGTGCCGAGCATCTTCGTTCACCTGCTCAGACAGACTTCTGTCAGTCAATCAGTAAACTGTTGGTTCCATGTGTTAAGATCAGGTTAGAAAAAGCCAATCAGTTGAAGCACTTAACCCAGAAGTCCTACTACGATAAGACCAGTAAACCGCTCAATCCATTACAAGAGGGAGAAGTGGTAAGGACGCAGATGTCCAAAGGTTATGACTGAATTAGTATTATGAAGAATATTGGTCCAGAGCAAGATCTTGCATTGTGAAGTCAGAAGGAACAATGTTTAGGCAGAATTGGACCGGTGTCCGAGCCTATACCACAGCAGATAGCATGTGAGAAAGGACCATCTCAGAGGGAGTTATCCAGTGTTCTAATTCCAGAGGAAGTTCGAGAGGACATGTGCCTGTGACAAATCCAGAAGTTCCTGATATGAGCTGTGCACTGCAGACGGTCCCTGCTGCTAAACTTGGTCCCAACTGTTTTGGTCAAATCTCTAAACTCTAACACAGATATGAAAGCAATTGGACATGGACATTGTTTCTGTTATGCATAAAGGGCAATCTTTTTAAGAGGGAGGATGTAGATCAATATACGCGTACATACTTTTAAGAAGCTATCCAAGGGCTTGAACAAGTGTACAAATACTGAGCAAGTGCAAGCTAGACTGCCATTTTGCACTTGTTGAGTAAACATATACGCATGTAAGGTCCATTAACATACAAAAAAATTTCCTGTAAATTATTTATTGAAGGAATAAGTGCTTTCATGGTAAACTCAAACACTGCTTCATCAGGTAATTAATAAAAGTGAAACCTTCCTTTAATACCATCAGACCAATCAATAACATCAGCCCTCCCCTACTTAAAACGAACAATCACACGTTCAAAACATAAAAATCATACAAACATATTCCTATATAATAAAAACATAATGACATCATTCCTATCTAAACAATCGCCTTGATTTTAGAAAAAGTTTAAATCGGGACTTAGCCTTTCCCTTTATAAGATTGCATTCTCAAGATCCACAGTGACTCAACCCTTTCAGTATGATTTCCAATATCTCCCATTCTCAAAGATTCGTAGACCCTATCAATAACACGAAACTTGAAACTATGATGTTCACCTTCAGTCATAGCATGTTTTGCTAATGCATTATTCTCATATTTAAATTTTTATAGAATACAAATGTTCCCTTATTCTCTCTCTAATTCTATGGTTGCACTTCCCTATGTAGAATGCGGAGCATTCAACACAATGGGCCAAAAACTACATCCTTGGTGTTACAATTCGAAGTGGAACCTATGTCCATCATTTGGACTAATGTAACTAGTATCAGTCTCAATATAGACAACAGTTACAACTACCACAAGGGGTGGTGCCTAGAGGAAGATGGCTCACATCAGTGCCCTTATAATTTATCTGGGTAGCACAATAACTGCTTAAGATTCTTCTTACTGTACCTAAACCTAGGTCTATCCCCACCTCTCCTCTGATCTTGTCATCACCAAGGAGTATAGGCCAATGTTTACGAAATACTTCTGCAATAGCATTCATATCATTACTATACTGTACAGGGATAGTCAGTGGATATGTAATCACCTTCCTAGGTCCTCTTATATCACTATCCATCCCAAAATAAGGTTCTGCCCTACTAGAATGCAATTCAGAGCTAGCATGCACCCCCCAATTCACCCTCTCTCTTCCTATAGCCTCGCTTGCTAAATTGTTTCTTCAAATTTTTCATCTCATCAAACCCTGAATCTTCAGCATTAAGTCGGGACACTCTCTTCCCTTGCCCTTTAACTATGTTATGGAAAATATGCGGTGGATGCATGCTTGTCCAATGCAAGAGTGAATTCCTATAACATTCTTTTCTAAACAAACGTGTATTAAAAGAATACATCGGCAGACCTCCACTGTAACATCTATATATATATATATATATATATATATATATATATATATATATATATATATATATATATATATATATATATATATAAAAAAAAAAAAAAAAAAAAAATCAATGGTATATACTGAATGCATAACAGAAAATTTCAAAAATCTAGTGGTTCCATGTAGGTATTCTACAAATTTATCTAGATCTTTCTCACTCCCACTCCACAGCATGTAAATATAGTCCACAAAATGATTATAAAAGCTGATATAGCTCAAAAATTAAATTCCCATCTAAGAAACATGTCCTCCCATTGTGCCATGACCATATTAGTATAGCTATTGGCACAAATGCCCATAGCTACACCAGAGGTCTGAACATAATTCATCAAAAATAAATTATTCTGAAGAACAGTCTCAATCAAAAGGCAAATCAAGTCCATGTGCCATCATAATTACTATGGGAATGTAGATATCCATCCACAAAATCAATCCCTACATCATTAGGTATGACTGCGAACAAGGACTAAACATCCATCGTCGCCATCATACATTCCAATGATATACTACTTTGCTGGACATACATATATAAATTCTGTAGAAAATGTTTTGATTCCCGCAGACCACACCAGAAGTATCTAAAACTGGTCTCAACTTCAACAAAAATTGAAGACTGTTCCGTCACCCATCTATCCCCAGCTACTATTTGTCTGAAAGGGGGAGTCACAGGATCCTTATGTATTTTTGGCAGACCATGAAAGGTCAGAACACATGGTAACTCAACAGTTAAGTCAGCCATGTCAGCATCAATACAGTCAGTCAAAAAGCAGCCATGTATAATATTATGCACACATCAAGTAATACGCTCTACTCCTTCTATACTCACCCTAGCATAGGTGGAGACATCATTCAACATAGTATTAATACAATAAAAATAGAAATTCCTCTCCATTACCACAACCACCCTGTTGGCGGGACAAAACTATACCAACATCATTCATTAATGCATTCAAGGCATCTCTCTCATTAACAGATAAGTTACTAAAATTACAGCGTCTCATATTGTCAAAGATGGTTTTGATATCCTCATAAAGGCCTCCACCAAAGGATGATTCTGAGGAACAAAACTACTAGGTTTCTTAAATGCAGTCCTGGTTACCAGCATAGTCAGGAAAAATTTAATTTCAACATTAATAAATCTGAGACACTTCAGCAGGAATTTAAAGTATTTGCTTCATCTGCTCTACCTGCAGGGATAAAGGAAAGACCCTTCTCCAATACTGATAAAGTTATTAGAAAGATTATAAATTATAGATTGTTCACCTTCTGCCACATCATCTTTATTTAGTCCTGTTGCCCCCTCATCTTTATAGTCCTGTTGCCCCCCTGACTCCAAAGGCCGTTTTTCTTTCTCCCTTGTGTTTGATATGTTGATAGGGTGTTCCCTGTTCTTATTGGCAGAGGTAGGCAGGAAAACACCTGTCTTCCTAGTCCATTGTCGCCATTTAGTTCTATTACAGATTCAGTCACATTAGGACATATTTTCTAACCACTTGTTCTCCCAAGGGGATGCCCTTACCCTCCGAGTAGTGTAAACAGAAGTCACAACAGAGGCATTGTCTGCATCATGTTCATCAGCCATGTTACTCAGAGCTATAATACGCATAACTGGCCTATTCTCCTTTGGCAGGTTAGATATAGGACCTACGTTAGTATTGTCTGTCCGATTAGCAATGTCCATTTGCCTAGGCCATGAAAATACATGACCCTGTTCAAAATCTTGAAAGTCATGCTCCAATTTTTTTTTTCTGTGCCAATAGTCTCTTTTCATACAAGGCTATATAGTCTAGGAGTTCACAACTGCACGTCAGCGGACCAAGTCTCATAACTCACACAGTTTGTTTTGTAGTTCGTTTATATTTAAAAAGATGATGCTATCCATCCTAATGTGTTTCTATGTATTTACGCATCTTAAACCCCACGTAAAAATCTACTGCCAAATCATTAGTGGACCGGAGTTCTGCTGTGGCAACCCCTAACCAGGAAAAAGCCGAAAGACACAACAACAAACCCAAAGTCTTGTGTGTGTTAAGAGATGAATGAGAGAGTGTAATGATAGAATACTAAATGGACAGGATGAGTCAAAAGTACATATTTACTTAGAACTTTATAATTCTTGGGCTAGATTTTCCAAAAATAGCTAGACTATTTGGAATAACAAAAATCCACAAGGATGAATTAAAGCCAACATTTAGACCTACAGTAGCGATAATTTTTTATAGAACTGAACCGGTTTCAATTTGGATCACGTCTTCCAATCATGCAGAATCAATTTATTTAAAGGGAATCTTTGCATTCATTAGAGTTGCTACAAATTTTTGTTTTTAAAAAAGGTGGAACCTTTTTAGTGACTCAAATTGTTATACACTAGTATTCACCAAAAGCAAGGTATTGACTATTAGAAATTACTTAACCAAGTTTACAAATGTGGAGAATACATTTATTAATGCATTTATTTTTGGAACTTTGCAATTTTTTTGCGCTTTTAACAAGAAATATTTTAAATAAAAGGGGTAAAAATGAGTGCCAGAGTGAGACCAGTATCTGCTAACCTTGTTATGGCATAATGGGAACAGGAACATCTCAAAGCCCACTTATTTGAGTATTTTTACAGATGTTTTACAGAGATTTGATTTTTTGTGGGGAATGGTACAATAGATTGAGAAGATACGAATACCAGTACTGACTTATTTATGACAGGACATCTAGGTAACAGTTCATTTTTTGGATATGACTAATTTTCATAGGAGATGTACATTTGTCAACAATTTACATAAGCAAAGCCAGCACCCACACATCATGAAGACAGACATGGTGAGGGGATAGTTTACCAGGCTCAGCAGATTAACCAGCGATAATGACATGTTTTAGATGGGAAACATCTGAAGGAATTACTCCTTCGAGAGAGACCTTTTTTGTTTTTAAGATAGGATTACAATAAAAGTTTACACAAGGAGATACTAAATTCCAACTTAACCTGAGATGGTTTGAAGGACAAACCAGGAACAACAACGGTTATTCACTTACCAATCACAACTGACACGAACATAAGAAAAAAGTGTCATACCACTGGAAAAATTTAGGAAACAGATTTATCAAACATAATTGGGGAAAAAACACACTTAAAGAACCATATTAAACACATTTTAGAGAGGTCTGAATCATTTGAAATCCACAGAAATACTGCACTTGGAACAAACTATAATTAAATGCAAATACTGTAGATTTATTAGTCCTTGATCCAGTGTGTTTATAAAAAAATCTCAAACAAATCTGGGCAAAGGGTAGTTACACTTGCAGTTCCAAAGTTGTTGTTTACGTAACATGTGAAGCTTATTTTGGTAAAGCTATCAGAAAACTGACAAGGAAATATTAGCCTGCAGCAACAATTAAAAAATTTAGCAACTCCTTAGCTAACCATGCAGAGGTTAATAATGATTTTTAAGATTTTTTTTTTGTATTAGACTATTACCTTACATGAGTTGCAAGGACTTGATATGCGTAGAGTGCAAAAATGATGAATGGCAAATTAGATCGGAGAGTCTGGTCTTAATGAACATTTTTTACTGGCACAAAGGCTGCGATTTGTCGCAAAATTTATGGATACAAATAAGATTTTTTAAACAGGATTTTAGGATATGGTAGTAATTTGAACTGCAGAGTATTTCATTGGGTATGAAATCACATGGCTATGGCAGAACATCTATAAAATGACAATTGGAGTAATGCAGTTTTGAAGAGGTTCTACAAAAGAATGAAAGTGTTCAATTTTATTAATATTGTGTAAATTTCTACAGTGAACATCTGTTTTTTCAGTTTTTTAAACAAATATACTGAAGCAGGGATGATGGGAAAATCTGAACTCCCTTCATATTACTTTTCTACCACAGGCGTCACTTCCTGATCCACTTTTCAGTCTTAAAGCCCATCTGTTCTGCAAAATATTTTCTGTAAAGAGACTATCTTCATTGCTCTATAGCACTGCTACATATCAGGAGAAACATTCAAAGATACGAGATGAGAGGAGTTACCTACGTGGTGTGGGTTGTAAGCTTACACCGACAAAACCATGTGTGTAAGCTGGAGTGATGACAAAATTACCTCAAATTCTCCCTCTTACTGTTCCACTGCTGTCTGAAAAAGTTTGCCCAAGGAAAAAAAAAAAAACAAAAAAGATAGACTGGACATAAGAAGCTGTACAGTCACAATGCCGTTTGGCAAGAACTTAATGCCAACCACAGGCAGTAGCCATATCTTAAAAGTCCTAGCAGAACTGCTATAGGTTTCAGTTCTCTAAAGTAGAGATAAACAGGATTCACTGTGCATCAGACAAGCACTAGACCATAACCGGTGCCTTTATATCCCTGTTGAGGATGAGGCATCTAAAACTGAATGCACATCATGGAGTTGTTTTAATTGTTGATCTTAATATAAATCAACCTCTGTATTCAGGTCATCACCTGCAGCTACATGGTACTGGCTTGCGAAGCAGAAATTTAGACAAACTGTTGCATTTTTTTTTTTTTTTGACAGAAGGTGGCCAATAATGCATTGATCAGTTATTACTGTTTCCTGAGCAGAGGGTGCAGCAGATTAAGACATCATTACTTATCAATCAAGACAGACATAAGAGTGTCAAAGTCAGCCTGCAAGCATTAATATGCTCAAAGCACTTGTCAGGTATACTTGGTAAAAAAAAAAATAAATTCAAATTGTTCAGATATTTCATGCAACTTGTGTAAAGACTTCAAAAGCAGAGCACTGAACAAACCAAGTTACTAACATCTCTAAGGGGACACATCTGAAAGAATGTCTTCAGGAACTATTGAGATGCCAGTTCTTCAAAGCAAGAAGGCAATGCATCTTATGCAGTATGCCAGCAGGGCCAGGCAAGTCAATGACCTTTTCTGGGTCAAAAAACATGAAAATCACTTGTTCTGTCTGCATTTGGAAATGCAGAACATCCCATGTAAATCTAGGCAGAATTTATGTCAGGAATCCTTTGGGGGAGGAAAAACACTACCACAGATTTTAGAACGCCTAAAGATAACTGACAAGTTATGTCATGGATAATAAGACCTCACAATTCCCAAAACACAGGCTAAATTTCTCTCAGGGGCCCATGGCCCTGCCAACCTTCAAATCTAGATGTACAGCTCTTACTTCTAAAGAGGTAAATTAGCTGTGATGGTCATCACAGGACTTTAATGGCATTCCATTACCCATGGTCACATCACTATTGAACGCAACATACTTGAGGCAGAGCTGGAAATAACTGCATCTGAACCCACTAATCTTAAGCAAAGATTTTCCAGCAGGTTCATGGTATTATAAAAACATCAAGCACAGAATCCCATCTGCAGCCCCCCAAGAATCACGTGCAAGGGATTACAGGACAGGGAACATTTTGCTCTGAGCTCAGAAACAAGAGAAAGTAGAATGGTGAGAGGTAGTTACCCCCCACCCCATTTCTCCACCTATATAATTAATACCAGTAATAAAGAACATACAGGGGAAGGTTGGTGGCAGCTGGTACTCCAAAGAAATGCATGTTCTTTGTATGGATCACTGTGGCCTTAACTGCACACTTCATATGTAAATGCCATAAGCAGTGTATATGTAGAGGGAGGTAGTAACACATTGCCAAGAAAAGAAAAGAAAGGGTTCCTTCTGCCCAATACATATCCTATAGTTCAGATGCTAAGAGAAGGCCCCTCTCAATGGCTGTACAAAACCATACCCTACTTCAGGGTTGAGCTTCTCATGTTTAAAAAAAAACGAGACTATACGAGCATACAGGGACTTCAAAAATGCTCCAAGCAGAGCCTTTCTGAAAAAGGCTGAAATATAGCATCTGCTCTAGTAACTATGCTTCTACACATATTTACAATGACTTTCATAGCAGAGCAAAATGCATTAGCCAATTATATGGCAACTACTTGGTAACTTGTCTGCCTTGCTTCTTAAAGACAAAGGACTAAACTGTTCTGTCTAAATTTCCTGGCTTGGTCTGCAAAAGTAACCCCAGAGTTCCCCATGGACATTCATGCAGTATTCTCTCCACTATTTTCTGACTTAAAGATGAGTGTGGCCAAGTTCGGAAAAAACACTCCATGCAGCACCATACAACATTGCTAAAGACTCTGTACATAAAGGCCTGCAAAGCTGAAATCCACCTGGCTGAGGTAATTGTTGCTAGTACTAGCCTTCCAAGACAAATAATACAGAAAGTACAGTTTTGTACCTACCATAAATGTAGATGTCCGAAAGGAATGCATCTGCAGTTCTTACAAATGGGTTGTCCTGTCGTCAGGCAGCCCTTCAGTCGGCCGGATTCCAAAGTCTGGGTCTGGCCTCTGCTGGTGTCGCACTTCACCCGACGTCATAGCTGCAGTTATTCGGGTATAAAGGCATCAGCCGACGCCATTTTCCTCAGTGTTTCTTGCCCCAGATGCCAGGTGCCCTCTAGGAAGGCTAAATTTGGATAAATGCAAATGATTCCAAATAGTAGAAAGCAACAAAAAATAGGCATGTATGTACATATATACAAACAAATACACCATAATAGATTCCCCCAGCTAGCTACAAGATGGGCAAATACCCTAGGAGTACCACACAGGGGAAGGAGGGTGGGTAATCCTGACTGCAGATGCATTCCTATCGGACATCTACATTTATGGTAGGTACAAAACTGTACTATGTCCTTCAAGGATGCATCTGCAGTCCTTACAAATGGGTAGAATACCATAGCCAAACTGGGGGAGGAGGAGAAATGAAATTATGGTGTAGTTAAGATCCCTTGCAAAACAGCAGTGGCAAAACCTGCTCGGGATCTGGAGTATAAAGGTAAATTATAATGCTTGGCAAATGTATGCACGGAGCTCCAAGTAGCAGCCTCTAAAATGTCTTTGGTAGCCACTCCTCGTAGAAAAGCTGTGGTAGTGGCTGTAGCCCTTGTAGAGTGAGGCCTGATGTTTTCTGGAGTTTTCTTTCTATGGTAGGAGTAACAAAATCTAATGCAATTTCCTATCCACTTAGAGATTGTCTGTTTTGAAATTGCTTTTCCTTCCACTCCTGTTGCATATGCTACCAGTAGCTGGTCAGTTTTCCTATTGCCCTTGGTCCTGTCCAGGTAGTAGCGTAATTGTCTATGCACATCCAAGGTATGCAACAGTCTTTCTCCCCTGTTCTGTGGGTTGGGGAAGAATTAGGTAGGTGGATAGCCTGATTCAAAGATACTCTGGAGACCACCTTAGGCATAAAAGTAGGATTAGTTCTCATGGATACTCTATCTTGATGGAAGATCAGGAAGGGCTGTACTGCCATTAGTGCCTGTAGCTCAGATAGCCTTCTTGCTGAAGTGATTGCCAACAGGAAAGCAGTTTTCCATGATAAGTATTGTAATTCTGCTGTTGCTGCTGGTTCGAAAGGAGGAAGTGTCAATTTTTCTAGCACAAAGTTCAAGTCCCATGCTGGCAATGGTGGCTTCCTAGGCGGTTTTACATTTTTAATTCCTCTCAGAAACTGCCTGAGCAGAGGATGTGAGAAGACTGGAGGATCCAAGTCGTACTCTGGTGAAATAGCTGATGCATGAATCTTGATGGAAGAATAGGACAGGCCTTTGTGGAAGAGCTCTGCCAAGTATTCCAGGATGTTAGCTATGTTTACCAGTGACACATTTTCTCCTTTTGCAGTACTCCAAATGAAATATCTTTTCCATTTTGCTGAGTAATTTTTTCTTGTTGAGGGTCTGCGAGCCTCCAAGATAATGTCTTTAACCCTTTGGGATAAATTTGGGTTATTTGTTCTTATGCAATGTTCCAGGCAGTCAGCTGCAGTGTTTTCAGGTTTGGATGCAGGGTGTTGTAGTTGTTCTGTGTTAACAGCAAGGGAACAAGGGGTAGAGTCCATATTTGTTCCCGAGACATGCTCCTCAGTAATGGGTACCAATGTTGTCTTGGCCAGTCTGGAGCTATCAGAATGATCCTTTGACGGTCCTCTTTGATCTTCAATAGCACCTTGTGCATCAAAGGAAGTGGTGGGAATGCATATGCTGTCAGGTTTTTCCAGCTGAAGGATAGGGAGTCCACCTTCCAAGCGAGTGGGTGGTATGTCCTTGTGCAGAATTTCTTTAGTTGGTGATTGCGTGTTGATGCAAATAAGTCTATTTGTGGGAGCCCCCATTTTCTTGTAATTGTTTTGAAGATGTCCGGGTGCAGCATCCATTCGTGGGCATCCGTGGTAGTTCTGCTTAGTATGTCTGCTAGAATGTTTTCTTTTCCTGGTACAAAAATTGCTTGTAACTGAATGTTGTAGCTCAGGGCCACATTCCAGAGGTCCATTGCCATCCGGCATAGAGGGTACGAATGTGTGCCTCCCTGCTTGTTGATATACCACATAACTGTGGTGTTGTCTGTCCTTATCAGCAGTTGACCTTGTTGAAGAAATGGTCTGAATGCCTGAATTGCCAGTTTTACTGCCAGCATTTCCTTTAGATTTATGTGTAAGTGCAGCTGGTCTTGAGTCCATAAACCTTGAATGCACTTGTCCAGCATGTGGGCCCCCCAACCGAGGTCTGAGGCGTCCGTTGTGATGGTTTGGCTTGGTTGAGTGTTGTGGAAAGGCAATCCTATGTTTGATTGACAGGCCTGAGCCCACCATTGGAATTCTTGCTTCAGGCATGGAATTATAGGAATTTGGGTTTCTAGGCTGTGCTTGTGCTGAGACCATAAATTCCTTAGGTACCACTGTAACTTTCTCATATGTAATCTGGCATGAGGAACCAATATTATGCAGGATGCCATGAAACCCAAGGCTTGCAGGACTTTTCTTGCTGTTAAGATGATTCTGCTTTGTTAATGCCAAGAAGTAGAGAGGAAGTTGCTCCTGTTTTTCTACTGTTAGGAATGCCATTTGTTTCGTTTTGTCCAGCTCTGCACCCAAAAAGGTTATTCTTTGGGATGGTATCAGTCTTGACTTTTTTATATTGACTGTGTATCCCAGAGCTTGTAGTAAGTAAATGACCCTTTTCAAGTCTTCTGCTAGCTTGTTTTTGTTGTCCACTTGTATCAGGCAGTCGTCCAGGTAAGGGTAGATTTGGACTCCCTGAAGCCTGCAATGAGCAATTACTGATGCCAGGCATTTCGTGAACACTCTGGGCGCAGTAGATAAGCCAAAGGGCAATGCTGAGAATTGATAATGCTCTGATCCTGCAAGAAATCTGAGGTATCTTCTGCAAATTGGTCGTATGGGGATGTGCAGGTATGCCTCCTTGAGATCTAGAGTTACCAGCCAAGACTCCTTGCCCAGCAGGGGAAGAAGCTGCTGTAGTGTCAGCATTTTGAATTTTGGAACAATGAGGAATGTGTTTAAGGCGGACAGGTCGAGAATAGGTCTCCAATCGCTTTCTTTTCTTGGTACCAGGAAGAGCCTGGAGTAAAATCCCTGTCCTTGCTCCATAGTTGGTACCTTTTCCACAGATCTCATCCTTAATAATTGAGCTATTTGTTTTAGAGCTTCTGCCTTTTGATTTGGAGGTAGGTTTGGCATTCCTCTCTTCCCTGGTAGAGTATGGAAGTGAAACTTGTAACCTTGGTCTATTGTCTGCAAAATCCACTTGTCTCTTGTGATGTAATGCCAGTTTACTGAAAATAAAGCTAGCTTTCCACCCAAGGGTGCTTCTAATTGTTCCCTGGTAGGCGGTGCTACAGCCGAGTCACTGAGATTGTCCTGTAGTAGTGGTGGTGGCTGTGTCTGTGGCTGCACCTCGCTGGTTGTTACCCTGCCACTGGCGTCCCCTGTAGGCACCCCTGGATTGGTTTCTGCCTCTTGAATGCTTATTCCTGCCTCTGTGAGCTCTGGTGGAGTCTGGAAAGGACCAATTCTTGGAGGGCCAATTCCTGCTAAACCTTGGCGGTTGGACCTGTAAAAAATCCTTCACTGTTTGGACAGATTTTGCCTTCTCTTCCATCTTCTTCAGCACCTGCTGTGCAGGAGAGCCAAACAAATTGATCTTGTCCGTGGGAGCATCTAGTAGTTTTGATTTGACATGGTCTGGTAAGGCCTGTTCTTTTAACCACGCATGCCTTCTGATCACTGTGCCAGTCATGGCTGATCTAAAGGAAGCCTCCAGTGCATCATAGCCACATTTTAAGGAATGGTTACTGACTTGCTGAATATTATGTACCATTTCCTGAACAGATTTTTTGTCTAATGGTTCATCTGAGGACAGCTTTTTGGTTAACTGGTCTAGCATAAATTCTTGATACTGGATCATGTGGAATTGACAGTTCAAGGCCCTAGCTGAAAGAGTAGCAGAAGTGTAAACTTTTTTTACCCCATCTCTCTAAGGACCTGTATTCCCTTTCAGAGGGGAGGGGGGTTTTGGCAGAGGTAGCTGCTACAGCCTTAGGGCCCTAGGGCCCTGTGATATAGTCTCGGGATCTGCAAAGGGAGCCTTATACAAATGGTAATGCGTGTCCGGGACCCTGTAGTACCTATCGGGCTTAGCAGGGGCCGGAGGTAGAGAATCAGGAGCAGTACAAGCATCATTAAATGCATCATCTACAACAGAAAGAACTGGAGGAATGGCTAAAGGCCTATGTTGTGGCAAATGCAGAAAGGTTCTAAGCCTTTTTCTGGAGTCTGAAAAATCCTGGCCCTGCCACTGAAATTGTTCCCTCATAGCATGCAAGGTTTCCCCAAAGGAAAATTCCTCAGGCGGAGAGGCAGAAGGAATGGACTCTTCAGCATCAGAGTCTTCATAAGGGGAGTAAGGAGCCTCTGGAGGGTTAGTGTTATCTGAATCATCAGAGGAATCATCTGTTGAAACAGGCTCTGGGGGCTCTGCTCTAGGCCTCTTCTCTGGAGGTGGGTGAGAGGCCTTGTCAGGTTGAGGTTGGGATCCCCGGATTAAGGAAATGAGGTCCTCTGCTAAACTAAGCATTTGTGAACTAGAGCTAGGCCTGTGAGAGGGGATCTTAGCAGGCACAGTTTTAGTAGTTTTAGCTGCTTTGGCCCTGGCAAAGGCCTTAATGGGCATGGATGCAGGTGGCCTAGCAGCTCCACGTGCAGGGGTAGAAATATCCAAGGGGATAGTGTCAGATAATTCCTGAGAAACTGTAAGAGCAGGAGTGATTTCAGAAGCCGATTCCACGAGGTTGGAAGAGGCCTCGGTAAGAGGTAAGTTTTCGGCTGGAGGAAGAACCGCTTGCTCGGTTTCAGCCGAAACCGAGACACTCGCGGTTGGCTTAACCGCGGTTTCGGCCGAAACCACGGACCGCGAGTGTTGGTCCTTTTCCTTGCGCTTTTTAGATATTTGCGTAGTCGGAGGATCCGACGGCATAATGTAAGCAAAATTGGAGCCGAAAAACTCCTCAGCAAATTCCGACCGACGTCTAAGCGTCCGTCGGTTAAAAGAAGCACAGGCTAGACAAGCGGCTACGTCGTGGTCTGGGCCTAAACAAGGTAAGCAGTAAGAGTGGAAATCTTTATGAGGTATTTGTTTCCCACAAGTTAAACAGTTATTCACTTTTTCTGACATCGGCTGAGGCAAGAAAGAGTCCCCAACGGGGTACTTAGCTTTTTAGAAGTTTTCGTAGACTTATTCGGTAGTAGTAATCTCTGGTTCTGACCGACCGGCACTTGCGAACAGCTTCTGCTTCGGGCGCCACGCGGCAAGAAAGACTGAGGAAAATGGCGTCGGCTGATGCCTTTATACCCGAATAACTGCAGCTATGACGTCGGGTGAAGTGCGACCAGCCGAGGCCAGACCCAGACTTTGGAATCCGGCCGACCGAAGGGCTGCCTGACGACAGGACAACCCATTTGTAAGGACTGCAGATGCATCCTTGAAGGACATCAGCAGAAAATGCTGGCTCAAAAGGATTAAAACATTCTACAGAGTTGAATGTCCCACTGATGTGGGATAGCATAGCCCTCCTTGGTGGGCAGAGAGGTAGAATCTTCTTTAGAAACTTTTACCAACACAGCTTGCAAAGATAAATCAATAGAAAGGCATAGAGAGAGAACAGTACCACAAGTGAACAGAAAGTTCTGCTGCAACAGAGCTAATGGGCAAGACAGTACAGCTTGTGGCCCTGCAAGTGGGAGGGGGATTCTGACCGTTCTTGCTGCACCTAAAAAGTAGAAGCTTCTCCACTTTGCCAAACAAGACTTTTGTAGTTTTCCCAACATTATTCAGGTTTAGCATATCCTCAAGCAAAGACCAAGTTAGTGTGGACAATCTGCTACCATTAACTGTGCACGAAGGCCTTGTTTATCTAGTTGGTATTCTAGTACTCGGAAAATACCCCAGATTGCTACCATCTACAACACTACCGTACAATGCAATGGTAGAACTCCAAAAGCTAGTACTGAAATTTGGTGCAACCCCAAAGCCAAAACAGGTGCTCCCACAACCTTCTCTGGAGTTAAGTTTGCAAAGAAGAGACTTTGCTCTTAAAAATTCTGGTAAAAGCAGTGATGCTGCCTATAAAGAAAGAAAGGCTTACTGTACTGTTTTCTTATACTTGCAATCACCCCCTTCTCGTAAAACTAAAGTGGTGCTCTCATGAATTCACCTAAAAAATGTTTTTTTTTTTTTAAAAAGCCCAGCAAATACAAACAGATACAAGATGCTTGTACTCAACGTTTGTCGATGGGGACATTGTCCATTCTGATACTGTATTTTGGGGGGCAAAGCCAAGCTTTCATTCACCGTCGGAAGTCAAACATCCACCCATTCCCCCAAAACAAGTAAAAGTGCAGGCACTGCAACTATACTGTTGTAAAGCAGTTAACAGCTTGAAAAATAACCATTTACAGGTATATGGCAATAAAGTGTACATCCTTAATGACATCAGTACACCTAGACATTAATTGAAAGGGTTTGCCAATCAATGGCCCGTTTCCAGATTGTTTGCTTTTTAAAAGTTGGATTTTTATTCAAAAATTAAAAGAAAAACTACCTTAGAGCCCTTTTCCTTGTTATCTTGGTTTTCCAAGCTATTTTCATGACAATTCTGTAATATACACATGCATGCACACGCTCTGTGTGTATACATTTGTGTGCATCTGTATGGGTGTATTATATACACACAATCACACACGTCAGAGCATGTGTGACTACTTTCAAAGCTACTGCACATTTCTCTAGATGTAGTCACACTGTTCTGCATCCCACACATACATTATATATCTATATCTATATCTATATCTATATATATGGCAACAGATACATCCAATATGCTTACAACGAGGCGTCTTCTATGGACAGGACCCAGTTACTAATGGATAGGGAACCGAGGGACAGTAGTAACTATGCAAGGTTTATAACAACCTATGGAAGCAATACATTCCATATTCGAAACATATTGGCTCAACATTGGCATATTTTAACATCAGATGGGTTTTTCAGTAGATATGTAGACAAGGAATGTCATTATGCATACAAAAGAGGAAAAAATTTGGGTCAATACTTTTCAACCTTTAAAAAAGGAGTAATAAGGTTAATAAAATGGTCACTGTGGGGAGTACTTTCTGTGGCAATTGCAAATATTGCAAAGTCATGGCTAAAACCAAGTCCTTTACCTCAGTCAATACAAAAAGTTTGACATACGCTATCCCATTACTTGCAATAGCACTTGGCTTATATATATGGCAGTGTGTCAATGTGGTGCTTTTTATGTGGGCAAACTTCTTGTTTATTCAAACAAAGAATTGCCCTACATATTAGCGACATAAAATGTGAACGCACCAGGAGTGCTTTATACAAACATAAATTAACACACACAACAGCACATTTTATTTTTATAGGATTGGACTTGGTAGATATACCCAATATCAGTGACTATAGGAGACATGAATTATTGACACAGAAAGAGAGAAGGTGGATAGTGAATCTGGGGGCTTTGTTTAAGCCAGGATTAAATGACCATTGGTGACTAACTTGTAGGGTATATTGGATTTAAATCTCTATAGTCACACATATATATATATATATATATATATATATATGTATATGTAATTTCGTATGTATATATTTCTATTTTCATCTATTTATGTCCAGGTTAAATCTAAGGTTGACTATTAATAATGGTATTTATAGTTAGGCATCTATAATTATTAAAATACGAGTCAGGTTAGATATAAATTTACACATAGTGACTTATTAGGGTGTAATTAGTAATTTTTGGTTTAATAGTTGGGGTTATTAGGATACAGCACTTGGCATTCTGATATAGAATTAGTAAAAATAGGAGCTGCATCTTTAAATCTTAGCAGCAACTAAGGGATATAATCCGGGCCTTGGCAGAGATTCTACGCACACTGAAGACGCTGTGAGCGAAACCGGCCACCGGTCTGTGTATCTGTGGGCAGATTTGCCAAATAAAAACGGTCAAACTTTTCCGCTGTTACATTTTTATTCTTTTTATGAATGCTGGAGCGTTTGTGGATATATATATATATATATATATATATATATATATATATATATATATATATATATATATATAGATAGATATATGTGTGTGTGTGTGTATAGTGAGTGCATGTCATATATTACATTTATATATATATATATATATATATATATATATATATATATATATATAGTGTAATATATATATGCACATTTATTTGTGTATACACAGTTATAGATTCCACTTTGATTTTATATTTATAGGACATGAAGTACACACAGGCATATAATCGGTTACACATTTTTGTACGTACATGTAAGGTGTGCTACATGTGTATGTACATATATATATCGTACACATTACATATACACATACTGTACGTGCATAGACGTATGTACACATTCACACAATATATATTAACATATACACAGACATGCGCAGTTAAAAGTACTTTACTTCCTCTGAATTTTTTTTAATGAAAGGGCAAATAGCAAAAAAGTATATTCAGCTGTACATTATGGTTGCCATCAATGTTGCATTTCCTTTGTGGACTGGAAAATGCTCATGCACTCTACTGCTACAAGGACTGAAAGTCAGCAAGAGTCACTTACCATGGATCTACATACAAGATGTACATCATCCTTTGGCAGGTCACAAAAAAGCATAAAAGACCTTTTTATAAATAGGTATGAGCGCACCCAGTTGATGGGTTTGCCACCTGTCTCTCTGCAGTTCAGTCGTGTGTGTGGTTGAAAATGGCAAATGTTGACAAGAAAAAAATATTTTCTGACTTTTCTACACCAACTACTATAAATGACTAAACATTTAAAGTTTAGCATTTCAATACTGTGATGCTGCTTATGTAAGTTTGCCAGAAGATGCGACAACTGCCTTTAAACCAGACTGATCCAATTGCCTTGTTTTGCTGTGAAAGGGGAGTGTTATGTTCTCTTGCACTGTCATTGCAGAGAAGGAAGAGTTCCACAGCTTTCAGTCTTTTTATAGCAGTTGCTGTGCTCCTCAGATTAGCAAGATTAACTGCCCCTCTAAGATTGACAACAGTACCTGACACGGCAAACTACAAACTTATGAAAAAAGTAGGTGGCTTTCCCTTCCTTAGATTCCAAGGCAAGGAAACAAAAGTTTTCAAGTATAAGCAGGGTTAAGTACGTACCAAATACTGAAACCATATTGTAGGGAGAGAAGTTTCTTAAAAGGATAAGAGTTAAACTGTAGGACAGGGGGGAGTTAGAATTTGGAACCAACTATTGAAAGACACCAATGGCAAATAGGTATTTGCCTTACTTTTGAAATGCATCCAGTGGTTTGCAGCTCTGGGGCAGGAGCTAAAGTCTGAAATTCATTTTCCTTTGAAAGTCTTCAACCGCTGTTTGGACTAAGTCAAAGGTAGATAGAATTCAGTAAAATCCTAGCTAATGACATCAAAATTAGATGTTAAAAATCAGAGCTCATAACGAGTTTGTATTTCATTGAATCTATAAGCGCTTGTATTTAATTTTATAGAATTTCAACTACTTAGCGAGGTTATATTTTTCAAAAATAAAACTGGCTTTTTTCTGAAATGCCAAGAAAAAGCTTTTGGTTTTACAATAACCGAGTAATCGCAAGCAAAAAATGTGAACAAAAAATTGGCAAGTTCTTCCATTACACAGTATTGCCACTTTCAACTTATGAAGATTTTTGAATTACCACTGTTATTTTCCAACACTGAGTGCGCGCAAGTTAGTCTGCATCTACTATAAATATAGAATGTTTTTATAACACTAGTTTAATGTTTCCTTACAGTTTCTAGGCACAAAGTGGTGAGAAAATGCTAGAAAAGTTGTCAAGCTTATAGTATTCCTTTTTTGCAAACCACTACAGTTTACACAGCCAATTTAAAAGCAATCGCTTCCTTGAAGTTCAGAAATCTGAGCGACTTGCATCTAAGGATTTTAATTTGATTGGTTAAATAGTCAAGTTATTAACTTTATATCAATTCAGCTAAACTTCATGAAGATACTGTGCAAGCTAGACAAAGTGAAACAAATGTTACTACAAGCTTAGTATATTTGCAATTATACAAACATCACTATTATAGCACATTTCTCACGTAACCTTATAAAAAGATGTATATTTTAGCAGTGGCTTTCAGACGCATTTAAAAACAAATGCAACCTGCACCATCTGACATGTACAGGGTACAAGCTGCCCTCTGTACTGCCGAAGTGCTCCACCATACCCAGCAACCAGAAACTACTCAAGCAAAGACATTAAAAAGCAGCTGGAAAGCTGACATCTGTTATTGGATTCCAGGTACAAGGCCTCTTAACAGGATTAATGCTGGCAAATGTCCCCCAAAACAAAGCTAAAAACCTCAGTTAAATTAATGAAGCCATGTGGATTAAACAAGATCATACAATAAATCGTGATATATCCAACTCTGACATACCCAAATTTAGACTACAGCACTACACCATTTCCCTCAAACAGACCTACAAAGGATTCAGATTTGATGCCTCAGCCTGCAAGATGGCAGTGATGAGACACTAACACAAAGACTCACTATATTCAAGCAAACATCTGTGTGTAGGTTAAGTGCTTAAAAACCCTTACTCTGTTTCTACATTCAAGTACAGCTGCAAGCACAGATACACATGATCTCATGGTTTTTACTGTTGAGGTCATGAGAATTTCTAGTGGATCCTGCTTTTCACTTTCCCAATCTTTATTCTAATGCTGTCATGACCAGAATCACATACAAGCCTTTCATGACCTTGCTGCTAATCACCACACAAATGCACTGACTGGATGCTTATGAAATAAAAATTTCAATGAGTACAATGTATGCACACACGAAGTATTAGACGCATACATTCAAAGTTACAAAAGTTTACAAAGAAACAGTTGCATACTGGAACAGCAACGACAATGCACTAAATACTGAGAAAAATAAATACTCAAAAGGTAATTTTGTTCAACAGTTTCTGCCTAAGGGAGAACTGGAATAAGCTTTGTATGCTTCATTCATTAACAATGAAAGTACTGTATCAGGACTGAAGCTTCAAATGCACAATGGGGAGTTCTTGCAACAGACTTTCAGTCACAGGCTACTTGTAATCATTTTCCCCTCTGCATAATCTGGTTAAACTAAAGCAGTCACCAGAACAAATCAGGCAGTCATTCAAGAGACGTGCAGCACCTCTTTACAGTCCGCACCTTTCTGCTTTGTCAGCACAGGAACAGCAATCCCTGTCTACGTCTATCTGTAAGGCACCTCAGAAGGCTGATGTGCTGGTATGTGTAGGAGGATGTGGTTTGTAAGCTTGCAGGAAAACAAGCTGTGTGTATATATATAGAAAATTGGAAGCAGTTACACTTCACACACACACACACACACACACACACACACACACACACACACACACACACACACACACACACACACACACACACACACACACACAATATAAATGAGAGAGAGAGAGAATAAGTGCATTACAGCAGACATGCACATGTAAGCAAGCAACAGGACATACAATTACAGCAAGATAATTGCAACTTCTCTCTGAACCTTGTGGCTTTAGACATGCCAGAAAATCTGCAATGATCATAATTACATACTCTAAGTGTATTACTACATTTATAAAGGGAGTCAAAGTTAAAAAAAAAAAAAAAAAAAGTTTGCAATAGTGTTGCAGCAACTCACCCCTCCTGCCATTTCCTGGAAGTTGCAGTGCACCCCCCCCCCCCCCAAAGTTGCTTGACAAAAGCACGTGTAATTAATTCAGTTAATTTCCTTTTCACAGAAGCTACTATCAATGCGGTGCAAAGAGAAGTCATGTTTGTTTTCCAGCCTGGTGTATGATAGCAGCCTCACATGACATCTCAAGAAGCCAACCGGCAATAGGATGGGCAGCGAAGACTAAATACCACAAGGAGTCTACAAGCAGGGGCCACTGCCCAAAATCTCCCTGGGCAGTGGTAGGATGGGCAGCGAAGACTAAATACCACAAGGAGTCTACAAGCAGGGGCCACTGCCCAAAATCTCCCTGGGCAGTGGTAGGATGGGCAGCGAAGACAAAATACCACAAGGAGTCTACAAGCAGGGGCCACTGCCCAAAATCTCCCTGGGCAGTGGTAGGATGGGCAGCGAAGACAAAATACCACAAGGAGTCTACAAGCAGGGGCCACTGCCCAAAATCTCCCTGGGCAGTGGTGCGTTTCTCATGAACGTTTACTGGCAAGTTGACAAACTGCATGACAGAATTTAACAACTGCAAATTACTACATTCAAGAGAAAGAGACTGCCACTGGAAAGCCAATAGAATGGATTTCCTTTAGCTTCAGGCAATGTCCCAATTGCTTACGAAGCCTGGTTCTGTTAAAGCTGTCAAGTTGGTCAACAATGCTGAACACATCCATGACACACAGAATGAATTTCCATATAAATGGCCTGTGTGGAAAGACTGTTGTGCGCAAGCACAACATACTTACACGCTGCATCCCAAGTCTGGGAGTAAACTCCACCTACAGCCAGCTGTGTGTTGGGCTGCAGATTTCCAGTTGCACAAAGGATGAAGTCTGAAAGTGCCATGTACTATGCAAGGCCAACATTGCTATTAACATGCAGTACAGGTATGCAAGGAGGAGAAAAAAATGCACACCATCTGCCATCTAAAACGATTTGGGCAGTTCATTAGAATATTTCTGAATAGACTGATTAACTGATCATTTCTTCAGCAGCATGTGAAAAACTCAAAACAAGGAAAAATGGATTCTTAAAAGTAGTCTACAGGCCCATTTCCTCTTTTCATCCCCTGATTTTCTATAAAACAACCAGAGTGTTCAGTACCACATCAACATTAGTTATCAGACTCATGTCTTGGGGGGGGGGGGGGTCAAATAGATGCACCACTTGATCACACCATTAGAAAACCATATACATTTCTGGAGAGGAACAATTTGGGGGTATATAAGAAATACTGTGGATATGCAGACGCAGGGTGCCTTATTATAGATTCTGGCAAGCAGTCCAGGAATTCAGTAGAGCTGGCTGAACGGGAAATCAGTAGCCATAAGCAGATCCCACAAACAGTCCATGGAAGCACATGTGCATTAGATGAAGGTACACGATGGTATTTTCTTCACACTTTGCTGTTACTGCATGTGTGGCCAGTGATGGCTCAAAAACAAAGACCATCTCCTTATAGGATAATCCAAGGAATGCATCCAAGAGATGCTACCATGACAAGGAGATGTCAGTCTGGGAATAGTCCTCCATGAGTTGACTTAAACATAAAGGTGATGATAAAGAATGTTAAGTACTTTCTCTTCTGAGAAGCATCACTTTTTTTTACCCTGCTCAAATGGGCAAACTGAGCCATGATGGGGTTCTACTTTGGGAATCCCAATGGGTGGGCATGTCAGACATGGATGCCATGTGCAAATTTACTGTGTAGGCAGTCCAACTATTAAAAGATCAAAAGAAAATTCTGCCTTCCCGTGTCACTGCAAGGCAATAAAACTAAAGCCATTATACAGACCACAACTGCACAACACTGTTTGCCAATACAGGTGGACATCACTACAGGCGCACTGTCTCAGTTGGCTGTCAGCAGACACTGGAGAAAAAGCAAAAATGCATCCACCTGAATAACCTCATCTCTAGAAAGGTGATAACAGGTTGATTTGCTTGGAGATACCCGATACTTGCAGGTGCTCTGAAAATGAGCTCCATGTGTTATGGTGGAAGCCTGAAATTAGAAGAGTCACCATCTGGGTGGAGAGACAAGGTTTCTTTAAAAATACTTACCAAGCAATCTCAACCATCTATCCAAGACAATTTGGCATAAGCAACAAGATTCTATAGTTCCAAATCCAGTGCACACGCACTGTTCAACAGACATTCCAAACACAACCATAGGGTTCATATCAGGCTATGTAAAGCCCTGTTAGACATTATGAATCCCTTACTAAGGCTACTGACAGACAACCACAGCCCCTTTTGCACAACCAGATATTGTACTCTGTCGAGAATGGAAGGTTTTGATTCTTTTAAATGACCAATAAAGAACAAATCCTGTGCTGGACTGACTTTTTGAAGCTCGGCAGTAAGAAAAAAAAGGGCAAATATCTTCTACACAGAAGATCTGACTAGTCACAGAAATCTGTCTCAATATATAATGTACCAGCTTGGAAACATGTACGTAGTTATCCCCTAACTCTATATGCAAATTTCTGTAACTTAGGATGTTTCGAATTTTCATATATTAAAAATCCTTAAATGCTACATTTCTCTAAATATATCATGTCTAATAGTGGAGTTAAATGGATTATAGAACAGCAACCCAAAAAACGGAACCATGACCTTTTTTTCTTTTATTTCCTCTTTTCAGAGGGAAACCAGAGATGTTTTTTATACTATTGTAGCTTTGACCAATGCATCAGGGAACTTGCCTTACTCTTTGGAGCTACTACATACCACCAGAGGCCTCCTACTGCAGCAAGGAAAGCAACAATTTTGGATCATCTTCTGCAAGCGTGAATAGTATTACTGGCACTACAAGAATATAGATACTGGAATGTCATGTTAAATTTGATGTGAATGTTACTCTGTTAGAGAATGTAAGATTCCCAACAAATGAAAACTTACTTCAAATAAAACTTGTGGGGTGGAAATATAACATGGAACTTAGGAACTGAACATTGTTCTGGAATGGTTGTTAAAAAAAAAAGTGATAATACATCTAAATGCTGCCAAGGATGGGAAGGTCAGCTGCTATGGTGCAAGGTAGAGACCATGTTTATAGAATTATAGCATCAGACATATTAACTAGCAAGGAGACAGAATCGGATTCAAATATTACACCTTATGATAATGTCCCCTACAATGATAATTTTCATGTTAACTGTAACAAGGAGAAAACGTAAACAGAAAGGGAAATATGTAAAAATACAGGAAGTGAAATTTGGTAAATTAGCCATGTGGAACAAAAATCAATGAATGCACTTGTAGAAGGGGGACACTTTGATCTGAAATTGAAGGCTTGAGGGTAGCAGATAATGATATAGTTGTGTTGTTTCAGATCATTTAGCAATACGGATGGAGGTGATAGAAGAAAACAGTTGAGAGAAAGTATGGGCTGAAAATGGAAAGTACTGTAGTTAAGGATCATATAACCACAAAAGACTTTTTCCATACACTTAATACTTTTGTATTAATCTCTGAAAAGGAAAAAAATAAAGCATTACTGTTATACAGATATTTACAAGGGTGAAGGGAGGTGGTATCTGCATATTAGGGTAAAACAGCACAGGAGGATTATCAGTGCAATGGAAATGAAAAAGGTAAAATGAGGTAAAACACAAGTGCAAATTACAAATATTTTAGTACAGCATATGAAAAAAATATATACAAGAGAATGGAAAGCAAATAACTCCAGAATGAGTTAAAGAATTTGAAAAAGAAATTACTGTTTGTGAACAAAGTAATAAAGTACATTCTGATTAAGTACTAGATCCAGATGGTATAGGGTATGGAATGTACAATGAATTACTGGCTTAGCAAAATGTATTTTGTAAAATGTACTGAATGAAAGTATATATGGTATAAAAGAGAAAGAATGTCAAGAATTATTATGGGTTGAGAGAAACTGTAGATATTACAAGTAAAAGGGAGGATGCGACACTTATGGTAGGTGATATCAGCAAGGCATTTGATACAGTAGGACATTATGCTATGTGGGACGTACTGGAGAAGTATGGAATACATAACTAGATGTGCATGTCAGCATATCACAAAAAAGTGTTAATGAATGGGTGGCAGAATAACCAAGTCAAGGATGTCCCATGAGTGGAATACTGTTTCCACTGAGTGAAGTAGCTTTTAAAATGAAAGACGCTATATATGTGATGCAAATGGAGGTAGTGATTCCAGTACTTGACATATACAGACAATACAGTTGTAAGTACTAAAAACTAAACATGGATGGAGGTGGTAGTTCTGTATGAATGGATGTTTAATAAAGGTCCTTCCCATTTCCTTTAAAGATAAAAGTATATATTTGGGCAATGTGAAAATTGGGGGTGCGCAAGAAAGAAATGTCTTCTGTGGAGAATGTAGAGATGATCATTCAGGAGAAAAGTTATGTTTATATGATCCCAGAAAAATATGAAAATGAAATTGTGCAATTGCTTTCTTTCATAGGGAGTTCAGGATTAAACCAAGTGGAGAGAAGTGTGTTGTTTAAGAGCGAAGATGGAGGACTGGGGTTACTAAATCCTGTTCAATACTACACAAGTTTAAAGAAGTAGACTAAAGTGGGTAAAGAAAGAATGAAAACTACTTAATAGTAAGAATTTTTAAATACAAGTACAAAAAGTTCATGGTATAATAATGTGAACAATATGTAAGATGATGGGAAAATTTACCAGTAGCGATTAAAGCCAATAAAGTAAGGAAAAAAGTGGTGTGCCAAGACAGCAAGGTGTCAGGATTTCCTATGGAGACTGGTAGTAAGCTACCAGTAAAGTATCATCATAATCTTTCAGCTGTTCCATTAGGGGTCCCCACAGTGGATCACCTGTTTCCATTTCTTCCTGTCCCCTGCATCTTGCTCTGTCACACCAACCACCTGCATGTCATCTCTCACCACATCCATAAACCTTATCTTAAGCCTTCCTCTTTTCCTGTTACTTGGTAGCTTCATCCTTAGCAACTTTTTCCCAATATACTCAGCATCCCTCCTCAGCGCATGTCCAAACCAATGTAATCTTGCCTCTCTGGCTTTGTCTCCAAACCTTCCAACCTGGGCTGACCCTCTAATATACTTATTCCTAATCCTGTCCACCCTCGTCACACCCAGTGCAAATCAACATCTTTAACTCTGCCACATCCAGCTCAAACTCTTGCCTTTTTGTCAATGCCACTGTCTCCAACCCATATAACATAGCTGGTCTCACTACCCTCTTGTAGACCCTCCCTTTCACTCTTACAGGTACTCGTCTGTCACAAATCACTTGACACTTTTCTCCACCCACTCCATCCTGCCTGTACTCTCTTGTTCACCTCTCTTCTACACTTACTGTTACTCTGAACTATTGACCCCAAGTATTTAAACTCATCCACCCTCACCACTTCTACTCTGCATCCTCACCATTCCTCTATACTTCCTCTCATTCACACACATATTCTGTCTTAGTCCTGCTGACCTTCATTCCTCTTCTCTCTAGAGCATATCTCCATCTCTACAGGGTCTCCTCCACCTGTTCCCTACTCTCGCTACAGATCACAATGTCATCTGCAAACATCATAGTCCATGGGGACTCCTGTCTGATCTCGTCTGTCAACCTGTCCATCACCACTGCAAATACGAAAGGGCTCAGAGCTGATCCTTGATGTAACCCCACCTCCACCTTAAACGCATCCGTCACTCCCACCACAGACCTCACCGCTGTCACACTACCCTCGTACATACTTCTCTGACACTCCTGACTTCCTCATACAATACCACAACTCCTCTCTAGGCACCCTGTCATATGCTTTCTCCAAGTCTACAAAAACACAATGCAACTCCTTCTGACATTCTCTGTACTTCTCCATAAACACTGAGAGCAAACATCGCATATGTAGTGCTCTTTCCCGGCATGAAACCATACTGCTGTTCACCAATCAGTCCCTTCTTAACCTAGCTTCCACTACTTTCCCATAACTTCATGCTGTGACTGATCAATTTAATCCCCCTGTAGTTACTACAGCTCTGCACATCACCCTTATTCTTAAAAATCGGTACCAAAACACTTTCTCCATTCCTCAGGCATCCTCTCACTTTCTAAGATTTCATTAAAAAATCTGGTTAAAAACTCCACTGCCATTTCACCTACACACCTCCATGCTTCCACAGGTATGTCACCTGGGCCAACAGCCTTTCCATTCTTCATTCTCTTTATAGCTATCCTTACTTCCTCCTTGCTAATCCATTATACTTCATGATTCACTATCCCTACCGCATCCAACCTCCTCTCCCTCTCATTCTCTTCATTCATCAACCCCTCAAAAAGTACTCTTTCCATCTCCTCACACTCTCACTTGTCAGTATGTTTCCCTCATTATCCTTTATCACCTTTACCTGCTGCACATCTTTCCTAGCTTGGTCCCTCTGTCTAGCCAATCGGTACAGGTCCTTTTCTCTCTCCTTAGTGTCGAACCTTTCATACAACTCTTCACATGCCTTATCCTTCGCCACCTCTCTCTGCCATGCACCTCATCTCCTTATACTCCTGTCTACTTTCATCTCACGGACAATCCCACTTCTTTGCCAACCTCTTTGCCTGTATACTCTTCTGTACTTCCTCATTCCACCACGTCTCCTTGTTGTCCTTCCTCTGTCCCGATGTGCTACCAAGCACCTTGCTAGCAATCTCCCTTACTAGCTCTGCTGTAGTTACCCAGCTATTTGGTAACTCTTCACTGGCACCTGCCATCTAAAAAGAAAGTTGTAAGTGTGTTTACTTTGTGGGAAGTATGGGGAATGTTGAATGGGCATTTGGGGAGGAAGAGAAGTTTGCACTGAACCGGTCTAGCAGGTTGGCCAAGTCAACAGGAACAGTGCATGTGGTACTGTTAAGAACTTATTCGGAAAAAACATGAGCTTTGCCAGGGAGGTTTTGATGAAAAAGGCTTTGTGGTTAGCCTTAGTTTCGGAGGCTAGTTTCGATTCATAATGGTCTTTGGAGGTTTTCACTAGTGAACTAACTTGCTTGTTGAAGCTAACGAGGGAGTTTTTCCAAATAAGGATTTGTGAGTTTTTACCCTTTGACAACAGTTTCTTCCTTTTGTTGTAAAGCCTGTTGACAGAGGATGTCCACCACATAAGGTTTGTTTCCTTGAGGAGCAGGTTTTAGTTCTGTTGGGTATGGCAGAGTCCATGCAGTTGTACAGGTGCTTGCATACTGTTCAGCATATCTGTCTGCATCCTCTGGGGGAGGGTGGGTGATGTGAATCTACCGATACCTTCCCCTTAGAAGGTTGTAATCAGTTTGAGAAGTTTTTTTAGCCAGGCTACGGTGGGGGGGGGGGGGGATAGACACTTCAAATGGGACAGACAGACGGTTTGATCTCACCAGGGATGAACTTACTATGGGGGTGGTGCAGCAGTCACCCATGCTGGTGAGAACCAAGTCTAGAATGGTATTTCCCCTTGTGGGGGATGAGACAAGCTGATCTAGTGCATTACAAATTAAGTCAAGGAATCACTGGGCAAGTGCATTAGAGCAGAAATAGTTCATCCAGTTTATGGTGGGGTAGTTAAAGTCAACAAGAATCAGGGTGTTAGGGGGGGTACACCTTGATGGACTCAAGTAGGTCCAGGTAGGAGGACTGGGTGTCTTGAGTCAGGAGGGAGGTCTATAGCTGGCTATAACTTGGATGGGCGTCTTGTCAATTGCACTTTGAGAAGTTCTAGTGCATCATGCTGGCAAGCCGGTCTGGAGGTGTGCTCGTCTTTAATGAAAATAGAATCTCCACCACCCTTAAGTCTTCCAGATCTCATTTTGGGGTTGGTCGGAATGAGGTATAGCCTGGTAAGGGAGGGGTGCTCTCTGCAGCCTTGAACCAAGTTTCCATGACTACACAGATATCAGCATCTTTCAATCCTGGGAGAGCTTCCAGTGAGTGCATTTTCAGGTTAAAGCTCCTAGCATTAAGCAGAATGATCAATTTGCTTGGACAGATTTTATATGTTGGAAGATTTTATGTGGGACATTGCCTAAAAAAACACAACAGGGGAGGCAAGAGCCTTGGGCAGAATCCTGAATCCCAGGGGTGACAAGTGGAGGCCATCTGTGGCAAAGCATAGAGGCCTGTCAACCACATCATCTTAGGCAGCCAGATACTGGATCCCCTTGGAATAACACCAGAAACAAAGTAATTTTTTTTGGTTGGTATTATGGCATAATTCTTGGTGAAGGTAGAATGCTTAGGGCCAGGGTCATACCTGCCTGGGACACATGCTTCGAGCACCCAATCATGTCTCTTCATATAGTCCAGAGAGGTGCATCTCAAGTCATTCACACAAACATGAACAATGACAGTCATACTTGTACCCGTTGTAGAGAGACGAGTGTGTGATGTGGCAGATCCTGGCACCCAACAGACAATTAACAGTGATCTTGTCAAGCCTGGTGAGGGGGGCATTGGTGTGTCTCACACCTGAGAAACAGTCGCCAGTGACTAGTATGTTTGGTTTGATGTGTTTTACGGGCTGTATGAGTTTGTTATGCCTTACGGGCTGCATTTGTAAGACACTGGTGTGTTGTCTACGGACTGTGTTTGGTGTTGTGTGTAGGAGTGTGTTTTGGAAGTCTGTGCTGTTTTTGTAAGTTCTTATTAAGGACCTCTGTATTTGTGGGTGGGTGTGTGCTGCGCTTACTAGCAAGAGAAACTGATGGGAATTGTCCAGACATAGGGTTCTGAAACTTGGATGGACTTGGGGAGAGATGGTTTTGACAAGGGTTTGTCCACAACAGTGTAGACCACAAAAAACATTCTTAATGTACAATAACCGGCCTGAAGCCCAAGTGCTAAAGCCAAAACTAAGAGGGTTAAAAAGACAAATTTAAAATCAGGCTATGAACAAGCAGTAATAAATACAGCAGAATAAAACTTCCAACACTTAAGAGTAAGAAGGAAGAACACAAATAAATGAAAAAAAAAGTGCAAGTTTTTTTGTGGAGAGGGAAGGAACAGAAGAGGATTCAAGATTAAGAAACTTGAGGGGGTTGGCCTTCCCCAAATGCTCTGTCTGTACAGAGTACAATGAGCTGATGAGATGGGACTGGGAAGAGTGTCCAAAATCAAAGCAGCAAGGGGGGTAGTCCTACACAAATTACCTTGTACAGTAAGGAAATGAGACGAATTGCGAGGACTGTACAAAATCAAACAGCAGGGGTGGGCAATTCCAAAGCCACCAAATTTAAAAACACACCAACACTAGGGTGAGGGTGGGGAAAAAATGCAGACACAGAGAGGTCTCAAGCAAATCAAAAAATGCAGCACAGTTTTATTGGCTATACTGATAAATAGTGCCATAAAATCTACTTGTCAAACTTGCAGAACTAGATGCAAATCCCTCTATATATGTTAGATAGCTAACTGGCTCATGGATAGGATCCGGAAGTTAGGACTGCAGAGGCCAGCTCCACAATGAGGTCAGTCACCAGTGAATCCCCCAGGGCTCTGTGCTAGGTCCACTCCTCTGTGGCATCTACTTACAGTAGAAAGCCAATGTCCAAGGCCTCTGGTTGACAGATTTTGCAAATTGCAAATTAGGAGCAATCATGGAAGGTACCACTTGAAATGTCGGGACTGAATTGCTGAAAGATCATACTTGCATATACTAAGCCCAAGAAGCTTTTTCTAGAAATATTTCCTTTCTCTGGAAGTATGGCAATCTTGGAGTTAAGTGTATTTTGATAGGTGTGGGGGTCACCTGCAAAAAAGTTTAAAGGAGAAGAGCGATTTTCAAAGTTAGAGCTTCCTGTGTTTCAGGAAGGTCTAAGGCTTGGTGCCAAAGTCATGGCTTAAAACTCAAGGCAAAGAAATGCATAATAGTACCTTTTAGGAAGTCTGCCACTGCTGGTAACCATCAGTAAAACATCCCTAAAAGTTGATTCACTGATAAACGATCTGGGAACTCGTGTAGATAGTAACAGCCTTCGACCAACATGTGTCAAAGGTAGTACGTAAATCTTTATTAAAATTTCTCAAACTTAAAAGGGCATGGCATCTGGTTCCAGAGAGGTCATCGTACCACTGCACTTGGCTCTCAAAAGCCACTAGAGTACTGGCCCTTTAGTCTGTACCTACCCAGACTCATGCAGCAAGTGGAATGTTCAGAGAGGTAAATACAAAAAGGATGCAGGGAGTAAAAAAAAAAAAAAAAGTGCCATGTCTGCATCAAAGCCCTACCTCTTTACTCTATCACACAGATTACTGAGGTGATCTTCGCCTAGCGTACAAGACATTGCTGTTCCCAGTTTTGACTAACCCTTTGGACAGACAGACAGACTTTAGAACTACTAGATAAAAAAGCTAAAATTCTGCTTGAAACAGAATATGTTGGAAAGAAATCTCTCTCAGAATTCCCATTCCTCAGAGCAGGCTCCCCATCATTTTGGATCAGAGTTCCTCCCTAACCCTAAGTGCAACTTGGACCAATGGATGGGTAATTAAGCAAGACATTGGTATGGTATTGGTATATTAATATTTACCCACAGTTGGTGTGGTTTAATCACAAGGGTGAAGTCCAAACAATTAAAGAAAGCTAACAGTGGGTAAATCTCAATATACCACACCACGGAGTGTATTATACAATGACTTTTTTTTTGTATAACAGTGCCGTGCTGTCCTTCCGCGGCATGCATGCATGTATATATATATATATATATATATATATATATATATATATATATATATATATATATATATATATATGTGTGTGTGTGTGTGTGTGTGTGTATTGTTGCCTTTTTTGATCTACTGTGGCGTGCTTGGGAAAGGAAGAGAAACAAAAGGTCTCTGTTGCTCTATTTAAAAAAACACACATTTCAGACAGTTCCTCTGACAGTTTAGGGGTAGGAGAGAGACAGAATAGAGGAAATACAAGGAAAATCAGGTACGTTTCTACTTTTGACTAACTGATTTTCGTAATATTTTCTCCTTCCTGTCTCTCTGCTATGTCCGCAGTTTGGATTTCAGTTTTTGTTTACAGTGTATACCAACAGAAAAAGTCTGGGCAACACGAGCATATACTAACAGAAAAAAGGTCTGGATTTACAACGGGCACTCTGATTGGTCAGTCCAGTCATTTTATAGTCACAAATTCACCCCTGGTCTGGCACACATCTCTGATGGAAAGAAATAGCCAGTAAATCAGTAAATCACCCCTATACAAGTCAAATGCACTGCTAAGCTTAAAGGCCTCAGTGGTAATTAGCCTAGCATACACCTATGAACACAGATGTGCAACATGTTGTGGCAAATTAGAAGTACAGCTATGAGAGGAAGTTTCTGAAACAGTTTTGAAAAGTACAATGAGGAACTCAACATAAAACAAAAAAAAAAAAAAAAAAAAAACAAACATGCTGTTCACCAAGAAAAACACTACTATAAAGACTCCTTTGCCATAATCTCCCAGGATAACACTACTATTGAGGTTGTCACACATACCAAGCTATTAGGAGTCACCATAGATTAACACCTATCCTTCAACTTGCATATTAATATTATAAACAAAGCTCAAAAACTGGCCATGCTATACTGCCACAAAACATTCCTCACCTTCCCCTCAAAACTGTCACTTTCCTCCTCTACAGTGCTCCTCTCTAACATATAACCCAGCCTAAAATCCAAGCTAAATTCTTGCTATAACAAAACTGCTACATTTGTCAAAACAGAAAAAAAAAAAAAAATCATCCCACCACTGTGCTTCACTCCACATACTAAACGGGCTAGAACTTTCCCCATCATCTCACACACAACTAACTACATCCTATAAACTAATATTCAACCCTACCAGCTGCCCTGCCCTTTCCTATCTATTTAAACCCTTTCTTATCTATTTAAACCCTATCACCAAAACAGACCCCTCTACTCGGAGGATCAAAGGCTCTTGCAAATTTAACCAACCCTCGCTGCTGGCCAAATGCTCCACTCCTTCTCCACTGCTAAATTATGTAACTCCCTCCCACAAACCAAGATCCACCACCAGCACATCTCTCTTCAACAAAATCCTTAAAACACCTGTCCTCTCAGTGGCTATTCTCATGTGCCAGTTCCTCACACTCCATAACTTGACTTTTTCCCACTACCACCTCCACTTCACTCCTCCATCCTACCTCCTTAATCCTTCCTATTTCCTGAATAATCCTTTGGTACTATTACTTGTACTGTAGTATCAGTAAGGAGTCATATTTATGGCTGTACTGCCTCATTGCCTAGGTTTATTGTGTTAATATCCTATTTTGTCATCTCTTGTTGTTCTGGATACATTTGTCATTTGTATGAGTCACTGTGGAGTTTTTCTCCCCAGGCTTCCACTGAAAATGGGCACTTTTTGGTCCAGTGGACCATCCTGGTAAACAAATGCAAATAAAAATAAATATGCAACAATTTTTATAGTCAAAAATGTCAGGATTACTCTTCTTACTGTTCACACAAAACGTAGACCAAAGCATGCTCTGTAAATAACTTAAGTAAATTGGAGCAATATTTAGAAACTGTCCCAGACTTTCTCCCTCCCCCACTAATTCTTAAATGTGATCTGTATATACTGTCTGTACAACAGCACTCACCAAGTGCTTCACTTGCTTTCAAAACCAGCAAAACAGTTCACACTTCCCCTCAAAGCTGGCAGTCCATGGAGTAGATGAACTTCCCCTCTTAAAGCTGGAAGTCCATGGAGTAGAAACTTCCATGTACTGTACAGAATCATGACAGGATGACCAACTGTAGCCATATTATTACATGGATTCCAAGAAATTCACCTTGGGAGATTAAAATTTCTTGGCATCAGTGTTGGGCACAATATTGTTAAGACCAGAAACAATCATTCATTGTTTTACACAGTGATTTCCACGTCAGAGAGCTAAATCTTATGAATGCTTGTACAATTACCAGAGGATCTAAATGGTTAAGTCTAAGAGAATGAAACTCCTGGAACATTTTCCTGAAAAGTAAAGCCAGTCAAAGTACTGAACAAGTCAAAGATGTTCATTTAATGAGTATTTGGAAAAAAGTTTTCTGCAGACAAGGCAGACAAATTCAGTAGTTTATACAATTTGTGTTTAGGAAGTCTGTCAGCACAGCTATACAAAGTCCCTGAAATTTACATGGTTGTGCCCATGTTGGCAAACTCACAGTAAAGATGTAGGCATACTGTGTTCATCTTTACAGGAGGCGCCAAGGTTCTCTTAAACATGCTGGCAACTGCTGTAGTAATGTACCGCAGGAAGAGGATGTCTGACAGTGTCATATTAAGAAGCAGAGACTGTACTGACCAATTCCTTCATATGCCAAATAGGTATGGACCCACTAAAAACCACACCATACCTCTCAGATCTCTACTTTGTCAGAATACCCCTAATATTTCAGCTCAAACTTTTGCTCTGATCCTCCTAAAAAAAAAAAAAAAAAAAAGGTGTAAACATTTTTTTTCTCAGAAGATTAAATACTGGTAGTAGTAAGTGGGTCAATAGTTTCTCCCAACTCAGACAGCAGTGTGTCACTAATTTTCTCTCCTTCCCTCATTCTGACAGCCATGCCTTTCTCTGGGTCTACAGGAGGCTTGCCAATTTACCCCAGTTCAATGCCCGAATTTACAATGGGGCCAGTGAAAACCTTAAGGACATCTGGGGGTTTTGATTGGTTCTACATTAAGCTGAGGGAGTTCTACTTTTGACTTACCCTGTTTCATCCCATCTCTTGTGTAGGACTTGGCAAGTATACAATTGAGATGTACAATCTTCTGCCTCGCCTCCACAGTAGCTCAGCCATTTCTCTACCCTATTCCCCTTTAAACTTACTCCTTCCCATTGTGCAGTCAGCCTCCACCAGGCATCGCAAGAAATGCCCATAGACCCACCCTCCCAGGAATGGTAATGCCCAAGGCCACTGATCAAACCAAAGTCATATGGGATGTAGTAAGGACTTAACTGCTCTGGTAGCATAGAGGAATGAAGTAAGTCACTAATTTGAAGCTTTTTTTTTTTTGTTTCATTGTTTCATTTCCGTGGTCCCCAGTTCTGGGAATAAAGTAACAGCCACTTATTGTACTGCAGTTGCTACTTTCAGAAGTGATTCTGCAACTTTTTTAAAATTACAGATCAGATGAGTGTTAAACTGAACAGGTGAGTGACTGCACAAATACAGAATAGGGAAATTTGCCCTTACCCCATATTTGTGAGATATTAAAGTTCATATACATAATTAGTAGGTAGTGCAGGCGGCTTGTCCCCTGCAAAAAAACTGTTTACATTAGAAATCGCATGTGTCATATAATGGGAATAGTGCGTTTTTCGGGGTTTACTTCTAAAGTATCGAACTTTCAAAACATCAACTTTGAGACCATAAGATTGAAGTTGCACCCCCTGCTAATATACCAACGCCAAGATCACACTACAGAGAGGAAAGCGGTAAATATACCATTCTGCTCTGTACAGCGATCTCCATTTAAACAGTTCAATGTTTCAAAACTCTTATGGTCTCTACCATATGAAAGTCAATGTTCTGAAAGTTCAAACTTCAGAAGTAGACCTGTTTTTCGACCATATGTGGTTGATATGGTTTCAGATGACTTTCAGTGTTTTCACCAAGTGGTACACCTCCAGAGATAGACAGACATACATATATATATATATATATATATATATATATATATATATATATATATATATATATATATATATATATATATAGATACATACACACACACACACACACACACACACGATCATACTGAATAACAAATAAAAAAAAAAAAAAAAGTAAAAAGTACAAAACTGACAACTCAAGTAAAAAAAAAAAAGTCACCAAATATCTAGCAACTCTAACTAAAAGGATACCCTACATTGCATACCCCAACTACTATACCCAAACTACAAAATCAAGATAAAATGTAGTCTTGGTAGGCAGTGGCAAGGTTAATAAAAATGTTTTTAATAACAGTGTGTAAAGTTAGGGTTAGCACACATGGGCAAGACCACTCAGTCTACTCTACCTTACAAACTGTAGATCCTACTTTAAAAGGTTACTGTTCCTCCACCTAACAAGTACAAGCACTGCCTTATGCCTCGGTTTTACATTTTTGAATTTATATCTTCATGTTAACATCTCTTAAATGAAGCCTGCTATGGGTATTTATTTACCTATGAATAAAACCTCCTATTCCTCTTCAGGAAGGCTGCTCCCATCATCCACCACCCTTTCTGTGAAATAATACTTTGAACCTCCCAAGAGAAAGTGCCCATCCAAACTCTGGGATGGAGTCTGGGGTTTGGCACACCCTACTTTCTGCAAGACAATACACAAGCTTTTACATGACACTCTTATTTGGTGCCTAGTGCAGACAGTCCCAACAAAAATGTGGGCTTCAGAACTGCTATCAAGGCCTACAAGACAGGCTCTTGCCATCTACACCGAGAGATAACATTTATTCTGCTGTTCAAATCAATCAGCCTTCTTTGCTACTCTCTCTCACTGCTTATGTCATTTGACATGATACAAGGTTACTTTCCCTTCTGATCTAATGTCTTATCCCAAGTCACTTTTTACTTCAGCCATCGCTGCTCATAATGCACTTCTACTTCCAGTGTTGCACTAAATAAAAGCTTCAAGCACATGCAGTCTCTCGCTCTCCTCTTTTTGGCTGTGAGAAACCAAAGTCTGCAGGTTTCAATACTTCCAACTAGTGTAGAATCAGTAAGCTTAGGTACAGAATCAGAGATGCCAACTCTGCTGGTGCAGAGGGATAAGAAGTCATGAATATGACTCAAGCACCTCAACTTTGATTACAAGCTTAAGCACCTGCTGTAAAGAAGTGATACAGCTTTGTCCCAACTCTCTGAGGGAGGTATGGGCAATGCCTGGACACAACCCACCCATGTCTTGGCCAGTGAGAAGAGATGCTGCTGCTGCAATGTCACACTGCTCCCAGGGAGTGGGGTTTAACCTCGTCCCTCCCAGTAGCAGCCAAGAGGTGTATGCTTGCTATTGCACATGCACAGCATCCTGATGAAGTGGTACACTGCTTACACCTCACCACTCACCCAGCTCTTAATGTGGCTACTACACAATACTTCAGTATGTTCTATTATACAAGAGGGTGTGAATACCTGGCAGCTGGCACTGAAGATCAAGGCTATGAGTGGTTTATAGGCATGTACAGGGTTCAATTCCTTCAGCCTTCATTTGTGTACTCTAGGACCTTGAGCAAGTCACTTGACCAGACAGTGCCTTTGGGCCATTCAGAAGTTGGGCTAGGCTCATTAAATGGTCTCCCAGAATACATGGTTAGTAACTATGACCCTATGAACCAATAAGTAAATATAAGCTTGCTAAAATTTAAAAATCTTAAGTGTCCCAACTAAGAAAGGTTACAGCAAGGTGTAACCATTTCATATTCAGGAGACAGCTCTACCACAGTACTTTACAGAGATGTGCAGCTCTGAAGTGGGCCGTCTCCACTACAGTGCTAAATGCGGAGGCATTCTAAGGAGAGACATGCTCAATAGCCACACACGCTCTTCCAAAACAGCCTGTAGTAATACATTTGTAAAGTGGAGGGATTCAGTGCATTAGCTAAGCAAGGTAAAATAAATGCTTGTGTTAACATGGCCGAAATGCATATGTTCATCCACTTCTGTGCAGGCAAATGCCATAGTACGTGAAACTGAATGTACCTGTGGGACGACGTGTGCAAGGCCTGTTTGCTTAGATGGTCTCTGGGGGGGGGGGTTAATTAGGGAATAGGGTAGCCTTTAATGCAGAAAAACACTTTACCCTTGCACCTCACACAGACGACATTAAACCTCTACGCCACCACTAGACAGAGACAGTAGTTTTAAAAGAAAAAAATATGTAGAGCAAGTGTGTGTGTGTGTGTGTGTGTGTGTGTGTGTGTGTGTGTGTGTGTGTGTGTGTGTGTGTGTGTGGGGGGGGGTGGTCAATCCTTGCAGCCACGACAGAGAAAGCAGCAGCATTAACTTCCATGCCAGCTAATCGGTTTGTGAAAATAGGGCATTTTCTTACTCAAGCAAGAAACGCTCAACTCTAATGTCTAGCATAGGAACATTCCAAGAAACAGCAGTTTCAGAGGAGTAGACTGCTGAAACTAAAGGTTTAAACTAGAATTCAAAACATCAAGGTAAAGCTTATTTTATGGCACTCAAACTGAAATGTTTAGCAATTTATCAGGTGCTCTAATCAGAGTAAACTACAAATCTGAATTTTCCAATATTGGTCTTCAATTATGCAAAATGCTTGGTAAACAACCAAATAAAGTAAGGAGGAGTGTTACAGCTAAACCTCAGAGTGGAACATGCTAGAGATGCTGTATCAAGGTCAAAGTCACTCTTTAAATGTTTAATTTCTGTGGTCATTTTAATTAGCTAATGGGAATTGATAGTCACTTGTCTGCAATCATTACTTTTCACAGTACTATGGCTACAGAATTTCTCCCGTGTTAGGTAGACAACATTAAAGCCAGTGCATAACTACACAATTAATTTTATTAACAAAGCAATTATTTTAACAGAAAAAATGTATCAACTCCTACAAAAATTGAGTATTCCTCAAATATTCTAGTTAATTGCAAAATTTGCAGTATGAAATGTTAACAAAGGGCAAATTATAAAACTTATGAAGATCATAGCTCCTGCAAAATTAAAGCGTAGCTTTAGTTATTGTAACATGATAGATCAGTTTTCTACTCAACTGCCTGTAAAGTAGAAAATCACAATACCTCTTAATTGCACAACTACCGGGGACAATAAAAAAAAAAATAAAAAACTAATTTTAAAATCCACTAAAACATGCGACAGCATGCAGGCCCTGTGGAAGTTACCTTTGAAGATGGTGACTTCAGGCAGTATAAAAACCTATAACAGGCTTAGAATATTATTTTTGCCACTTAAATCATTTGTGAGAAATATAAAATTACTATAGAAATGGAGGCTGAACAGTTTCAGACTACACCTCAAATTTAGCATAACTATACTCCAAGAGCATATGCAGATGTTCACTCTCTAGTCAAAGCCTCAATATGCACATGTGATAGGTATGCCCAAATCAAGAACTTCAAGCTTGTCGTCACTATAATGCACATGGTCTAGACAGCTGAGGTGGTCAGACAAATCTTGGAGGGTGGAGGTTCTACTAAACCCAGCCTGATTCCACAAAGCCATTTAAAACAAACCCAACAATCTGTGATTATAAACTGAAAGACACATCCCCAGGTTTCTGTAAGGAACAAAGGAATACAACCTAATTACTACTGCAAATATTTGGAGACAGCTAACAGAACAGAATCCAAGACAAATATGCTCATTGTTTACATGGTGTAAACAACGAATGGCAAACAAAATGTGGATTATCCAGCACTCTCAATGACAATTACAGACTTTCAATACAAGGAAAAATATAGATACATCATAAATAACATTAAACACCAAATTTACCAGACTTCACCTCCTTTCATTACTGTAGACCACGTGAAGTGAAGCCAGTATTAGCATCAGAATTGTGTATAGAAATTAGGGGAGCTATGCCAGAATTCAATTACCAGCATGCGTCAGAACCTCTCCCAGGACTAATATACAACCCAAAATTAGCCTCAGTTTGCTATAACTGGTTATAGCACTCTCACATGGGATTTCAAACATTCAAACACAGGCTGGGAAAACTAGCATATTAGAAATGTTAGTTATTGGGATAGCTTAAAATAAATCATTTAACCAGTGGGTAAATCTGTACTTTACACTACAAAACACCATTTCCAGTTATGTCCCCCTCCCTTCTTTTTGCTACTGAAGAAAAGCCATTACAAGAATTGGAAACTACAAACAGGAACACATTACCTCCCAAATAAAATCCCCATTTTACAAGACCTAATACAACCCTACACTACCACCAGAGCCTTAAGGTCAACAGACCAAAATCACATGAATGTCAAACATAGGAATGAGCCTGGCAAATCTCTGCCTACTCTATAGCAAAAGTCTGGAAACTCACTTCCAAAACAACTTCTACAGGTTCTGCTCCACAATTTAAAAAACTACTCAAAACGAAACTACTTTAACAACTGGCTATGCCCATGTGACTCCCCAGGCTAATCCACTACATTTGCAGCGATACAATGATCCTACCAAGGATCACCTAATACTGCCTAACCTCTGTATATTAAATTCTTAACTAACAATGTTCAGTTCTATCTACTTATTCATCTCTGAAGACAATTAAACATTTACCTACATACAAGTGGTATGCTTCTGGAATACAATAATTGTGTCTATACATATATCTGTGAAAAAATGTAAAATATGTTATTGTATAATATTGTATGCATTTAGGAGAAAGTGTTGCAATTCATAAAAATTGTTAAAAAAAAAAAAATCTAAGTGGGGGCTTTTCTTCCCGGGCCTCCACTGAAAATGGACGTGTGTCCAGTTGGACATTCCCAGTCAACAAATGTAAAAAAAAAAACCAAACAAAACACACACATACCTTGCTAACATATGGGAATAGTGCCAAGTGATCCTCATCGTTTCATAGGAAACGTGCAATAAATTCAGGAACACATCACATTGGAGTCACCTGTATTTATATGTAACGCAAAGGATTAACTGCGGTGGTGGTGCTGCGGTAGCGTTTAGCGCCTCACAGTAAGACGTTGTCCTGTTAGATTCTCAGCTAAAAAAAAAGAGAGTCTTCTGTGTGGAGACATGCGTGAATGGGCATACCTTTGTTGAAGGTTGTGCGTCAGGGCTGGAAACTCGGCATGCAAAAATCTGCCAATCATTAGCAGACTGGAGTTCCGCTTTGGCGACCCCTAACCAGGAAAAGCTGAACAACACAGCAATATGTAACACAAAGGATTAAAAGGTCACACAGACAAACCATTCAGAAAAATTGTAAGAAAGAACCCAAGCTAGAATCTTCACCGTGTAAAACCTCAGGTAGTGGAGGCCCATGGGATACATCAGTGTTTCAGTATGTGTGCGCATAAACACTGTGTAGACACACCTCTAATATATACAGTGGCATGATTAAAAAGCTCAAAAGTGCAGAAGATCTATGGTCAAAAATGAAGGGAGGGTACTTATAGCAACATATCAACAAAACAAAAGTGGGTCCAGCCTTCACCAAGGCAGAATTCACTTGTCAATCCAGACTTTCCAGGCTTAGTACCTCCCTTTCCACTAACGCATCATGCTGCTGTTCAGTCTCCAAACAGATATCTGCAACCTTACACCCTAACCATACAAGAAAAGTAGGACTCAGCAGTTTCTTCCCTTCTGTGACATCTTGTACTCTAGTAAGTTTCCACAGCATACACCATCCTAATACTGAAAGAAATCATGATATTCTCTTTTGTTCCTGCATTTTTGTCAACCACATTTGAAAGTGTCCACAATTATTCATAGTGCCAATTAACCTTTCCTCTTTTCTACTAGTGCAGTAGGTTAATAAGGCTATTTAGGCTCTTAATTACTTACAGCTGTCTTACAGTGTACTGTCATTTACAGCTGCATTCACCCCACCCTGGGCAGGAAATATTTTGGCTGAGTAATACATTGGACAGGACATGAAACCTCAAAATTCCACTTTAAAAAAAAAAGGCCATTACATGTTTACATTCCAACAAGCACTATTTACAGTATGTGTAAAGCATATGTAGGCAGATTTACATATCACTTAAGATTCCCTAAACATGCCAGCACTTCTTACAATTTAAGCGAGGGGAAACGTGGTTTAAAAGGAGAGACTAGGGCAAATTATATTTCAGCTGTGCCCCAACAGTGCATTATGGGCAAGAAGTTGCTCTCCAAAAAAATCACATTAGTATTTCAATGGCAGCATTCCAAAATGGAAGAAAAATAAGCGTATACTGCTGGCAGTACTGGACTGTGCAGAACTTCACGATAAAAATGCATGTCTTCTCAGATTTGACCTTTAGTAGCCTTTAAGTTATTCAAAGGATTTCACAGACAGCCCTCAAACTGGGGTTCATTGACACGGTTGAAAAATTCAGGCTGTGAGCCACAGCTCATAGTTTGGTACAGTAGTGAAGCAGTTAGCATTGCTGATACAGAAGGCATACTGGAAAACCGGTTTCTTTCTGTATTCACACAAGTTTTCATCATTGTATACAGTCCCCCCTCCCCACTTCCCAAAGGCATGTCGAAAGGTTAGTTGGCAATCTTCCAATGTGCCCATAACTGTATGTGCAGTAAGTGTTCTAGTGTTGTGGTTCTTCCTTATACCTACTACTTTTTGGGACAGATAGATTCCCCAATAAACCTGAAATGGATGAAATGCACAACAGAATAAATGAAGGAGAGAACATTTTCAACTAAGTGTATTGCATACCAAAGACATTTCCCCAAAAGGAATCCTACCAAAACATTATAAACATCACAATTAAATGAACTTCAGATGACTACAGAACATACTAATAAATTTCTCTGTAGTATTCATTTCCTCTAGGCAACCTTTCAATTTAGTTCCCAAATGCCTATACATACAGTACAGGCACTCCACCTAAATACAACATAATGTTGTGTATAGTGGGGCAACAAATCATTGCATTACACAGATTCCTCTGTTCGTAAGGCCACAACTCAATCAGTAACAGTCCGACTAAAGTTATATTTTAATTCTGGAGAATACTTTGTGTTATAAAAACATGAAAACAAAAATACGTGCACATATTGTATGACAGGGATAACCACTGCTGGATATATGCAGGTTAATAAGCCACACCACCATGGATAAAACATTACTAACTTACACAAACATTTGAATATTGTCATATTACAGCAGCCACTATGAAGACAGTAAAGCAATGCCAGAAAGTAAGAAAATCTTTGGGAATCTGTAAAACCCAGGAACAAACCAACAGGAGAAAACTATTTGCATTCTCTGCAGAGTTGTGGTACAATCCCACCCAAGGTACTGGGTGCAGTTTCTGAAGATCTACCCTAGCCAAGCTGTCAGAACAGTGACACTTGTAATGCATAATATACTAAAAGTAAGCCTACAAAAAAGAGGAGAGGGGGCTGCAAGAGCATCCTTATGACCCAATTCTTCCACCCAGACTCCTTAGGTGCAACTGGGTACTGGCTATTCCTTGACTTTACTCAGCTCCGTTTCTTAATCCTCTATTCCATGTTACTATTTCACACAAAATACAGGCTTCTTTAGACATACTATGACAAGACATGGGCACAATGACTGGACTGAGGTACTTACTCGAGACTAAAATTTTTTTTTTTTACCCAAGTCAGGTTTCATGTGCTACGGCCCACAGAAGGCCATTAATTAAATTGCACACACTCAACATGTAGAGATCCAAGGCAAGAGAGCCATTTTGGCAGCAGTTCTGAGGCAAAGTATCTCGTTTCCGTCACATGGCAGTGCTGCTTTACTCATCCACATAACACACAGCACTCATTCGGCCACTATAAACCACCCCTTCTGCCTCACCCTCTAACACCAGGTACAGAAATAAAGACCTGTTTAATTATGACATAATTGACAGGAAAACCCTTATGACAACAGATCATCCCCATCACACAGCTGAAATAACCTTCAAAATGAAGCAATTAAACTTATCTAGAATCGCAGTTCCTGCTTAAGAGACTTGTCAGCTCTCTCCAATGTCAGCACTTCTTCACATGACACCCTAGTGTCCTTTAAAGTTAAACTCTCTTATTCTAGACTCCATTTCTTCCTAGAAGTTGCAGACAAAGTTATGAGGATTCAAAGCTGATGCAACAACATAAAAGTCTTTCAAAACAAGCTGTGGATTCAAATACAGCTCTGAAAGTAATTCCAGTGCAATGCAGGAACACACACAAACTAAAACTGAGGCCTATTCAGACTACAGTAAAAGACACACTAGGTGAACCAAGCAATAACTTTAATTACATGCATCTGTCAAGTTGCCCTTACCCTTTTTCTTTTTTTTTTTTTAACGTTAGGCACTAATTTCAAAGAATGCTTACAAATCAAATGGATCTTCAAATGCCTCACCCCAAGTGCAGAGTTTCTTGGCTTTTCATTGATTCTGCTAGTGCTGTTACTGTATGCAATTCAAGAAAAGACTTCTGACTGTACTCTAGCAGCAAATGAAAGTAAAACAGTGCATTAACTTAAATGATCTTGGCAATTCTCAGAGCCAATGTAGTTCAAAGAGTTAAGAAACTGTCTTTTTTAATTTGTTACATGTGCTTTACAAGCTTAGAATACCAACATAAAAAATATGGCTCCCTTAAGGATTTAAATCCTTAAGTAGAACATATTTCATCCAGCTTATTAGGAACAAGATGCTTATTTAGCCTTCTACATCTACTTAAATCACTGAATTCAGAGCCTGGTTCATTGCAAATGCAGGCCTTTCAAGAACTAGCTTTGACAGAATTGCATCTAATGGAAATACTTAGAAATCACAGAAAAAAGCTGGGCAATAACTGCAAATTACTAAAGCTTAAAATATGGTCAAGGGCCAAATCTAATGAAGTCTTCCAGCAAATACTCTCAAACTTGTTTTTTTTTTTTTCAAATACCAGCATAAAGACCATATGCATATCATACAACAGCAAGGAAATGTGGCATTTATGAGACTTTCAGGCTCACCTGACACCTCAAAACAAGTTTGAGCATAATGCAACACTTTTACTAGCATCCCCCCCAAAGTCTGACAGTGAAAGCATTAAAAAACATTTTTCAAAAGCACAACAGTTGACTTGAAACCGAGGATGTCACTACACCGATACTTTAACGTATTCTCAGTTAAAGACAACTTAACAGGTACTTTTAAAAAATGTAAATGTAACCCCTCCTATTGCTTAGTCCTTTCTGACACATACAAGAGCAAAGTAAATGCAAATCCTTTACTTTTAACTGACCTGCACAGAATGTGCAGCTTTTAATGCTTTACTGAAACGCATTTTCAAATTATTTTAAAGGGACCATGCCAAACAGTTAACATTTATACCTCAACTCCCAAATTCATTAGTAACCCTGTCAAACACCTTTTAACCCTACCCAATTCTGCTGGAACCCAAGCTTTCTTCCTCAGCCTTCCACATCTGCTCCAGTCCTATTACCCATCATGCTTCTCTTTACATCCTCTGTATTTCTAGGCTATGTTGCAGAACAGTCAAGAACCAGGTAATAACCCTAGTTTTTATAGCCCTTCTCTGTACTCTAGAAGTGTTTTCACACCCTTTCCCTAAATGGTCTCTAAAACAAAGTATTCCAGATGCAACCTCAAAGCTGTGTGATGTGGAATTAAGGGGACTGTGTTTCCTTTTGCCACGGCTTAACACAGTATATACCATTGCTGGATATACATATTTATGCTGCTGGAACGTGTTATCACCCATGTTTTCAGCTGATTTTAAGTCTCTGTGGTTAAATAACAAAATATAAAGAAAAAAGTGTGTTTGTCAGTTTACTTTTCCCCTTTAGTACAAGTTTGGACAATTCAGGAATTCAGGGATTAGTAAAATTTAACAGACTGAGGATCTTTGGACAAATCTACCACACAGAGACACAGATAGCTGCAGAAATCATCATGTTTGTTGCAACATTTCCAAATGAAAATGCTGTGTATTCTTCTGGATCAGAGTCTCAACAATGTAAAACTATTTTTTCATTAAGAACCCATAATTAATTCAGCTTTCAAAGAACTTCAGCCTCGCGTGCACCACCACTGTTAGTTGCCACTGCTCTCTCATTTGGATTTTTGGAGGTAATTGTGGTGTATAGTGCACCTAAAATGGATTGCCAAGTTCTTCACCCCCCCCCCCAATCTAAAATTGCACTTTTAGCATTTCTGCAATCAATCTTGCCTTACTCCTACAGTAACTTGGAAGCCATCTCTCTGTTCAGTCTCACTATTTACCAACTTTTTATTTGTTTTTGTTGAGTCCATGGACCTTTTTGAAACTCAGTCTAAGAATACACACACTAAAGAAACAGTAAAAATCATGCATAATGCAGGTACAATAAAACAAAATGTTACAGCAATAAAATAGAAGTCTAGTTTGCCCACTGCCACACACAACATGTACGCTTTCCCATATCAGACATTGAAAGAAAAACCCTGCCTGTGAAAGATCAAGTAGTCAGGTTAAATATTAGTCAGAAAAGATTTTTTTTTGTGGGGGGTATGGATAACAGGACTACCGAGTTCACGTGTGTACTAGTGCTTTAAGGCCATGTTTCGTACTGGATACCTTAAGAAGCAACTAAGCAAGTTATGTTAGCACATTACCCTGGATGCACATGCATTTGGAAGTTTAACTTATTTATTGACATTTTGATAATCGGGAATGACCTACTGGGTAGGAGCCCATTTTTAGCAGAGGCCTGGGGAGAAAAGCTTCAGTTTAATACAAAACATTAAGAAAAATTATACAATCTTCAAAAATAAAAACAAAAATATATGCAGTTAAAATAATTAAATGACATAATACATTGAATGCAAGGTATACTACAATCATTTAATATTTTAAAGAAATTATAGACAATTCGTAGAGAAATTAAAGAGAAGTTAGTTTAATACAAACAGAGGAAAACAGGCGTATGGTATATTTAGAGAGAAGTAAATGAAAAGGGAGAGTAAGGAGGTACAAGGAAAGAAAAGATCTGTTCACATTTAGGATATAGTTTATCCTAGTTTTTGAGCAAGAACAGATCCAGATTTTAGCTAGAAGTCTTTAAGAGTGATTTTCGAAAGGTGGGAGGGTTTAGACCTGATGGATACAGATAAGGAGTTTCAGGCCTTTGCAACCTTGTACTGGTACAGACAATGCCCAGCAGATTTGGTAGGTCTGTAGAAAAAAGTGTTTTGTCAATGGCTCTCAATGATTAATTTGCAAGTTACCTAGAATGTTTTTAGTGCTGGACAGGCAGATTGATGCTAGAATGTAATCTGTGTTTATATAGCTCGTTAATAGATTATATCCATGTTGAATTTCTTCATGTATTGTATAAAATTAACCTATTTTTGTATAATTGTTTAAATACTTACTTTGTATAAAAAAAAAAAAAAATTTCATTGCTGTAATGGAACCTTTCTCCTCAGGTCTCTGCTGTAAAAGGGCATCGGCCCAGCCAGACCAACCTGGTTAAATGGCAAATAATTTTATAGGCGGTAAGACGTTGTATCAGCTGATGCGACAGTTGTAATGAATTTAGGCTTTTCAGTGCTATATAGTGGTGCATTCTGAAAAGGCTACATGCTGCAAATTTAGCACCTTTGTTATAGCATAGTACAAGTTTTCATTTTTGTGAAGCCTGGAGGTAAGTATGGGAGTGCCTCAAAGAAGAGTGAGGAGGAGGAGATTAGTGGTGGCAAATGTAGGCTTAGTTACATCAGTGAGAAAGTATTTGGCTCCAAAGTCATCCCTAGTTTTTTTTATAAGAATTTCTCACACAATTTTGTATATGCAGGTCAAATGTTAGATCATCCACAATCACTACTAATAGTTCATTATAAGAAATGGCTTCAATGACTGAATCGAGAGAGAGGACTTGCATTTTCTTTTTTCATGAAAGAGTGATGGGGAGAATAGTAGGCTGGTTTATTTGGGTTAAGCATGAGTTGTGAGTTATGAAGCCACGTTTCAGTGGCTCCAAGGCTTCAGAATAAATTTTCTGGATGTGTACCACATTGTCAGATATGCAAGATGTGAGTGGAATCATCTGTGTACTGTATTAGGGTGGCTTAATGTATGGAAATATGGAGGGAGCTGTTGAAAATGTTAAAGGGGGACCTTGTGGTGACTGGGAGGTACAGAGAGACAGTCGAATGCCATTTTACTGACAAGAAATTGGGCAGGTAGCTTTTGAACCACAGAAGGGTGGGCTGAGAGATACCTAGTAAGGACAACTGAAGAGTTTGATGTGAAACTGTGGCGAAAGCTTTAAACAAGTCTAGAAATAAGAAAGACTGTTTGCCAGACAGGAAACTAGCGGGAGCAGGAATGAGCGAGAACGCACAGAGAGATTACTGGACTGACCTATAAGGATTGAGACAGGATAGGCAATACTATTGGCTGCCACTTTTCGGTACTCGCTTAGGTGGTCATCAGCTGAAGAAGAGCATGGTTTAATTTTAAGAGTAGTTTTATATAGGATGTGGGCATAGGTTTGAAGTGAAAGTGAATGTGGTAGTGTGTCTGTTGGGATGGGATTAAATGTTGAGGAATCCTTAGAGATGCTATACTAGCTATAAAATAAGTTAACTGCATTGCAGTTTCAAGTAGTGAGTTATCTGGACAGGAGTTTGGGTCGAATTTTTCACTGGCATGTAAAATTGCTTTAATGGATGTCTAAAATTTTTAGAGTTGTGTTTAGTATCATTCTGAAAGTGGTCTTCATTTACTTGCTTTTTAGTCAATTGTGAAGTATTTTGAAGTTTAAGATATTAAGCCATTTTATATTTTTTTTGCAATTCTTTCCATGCTTTCTTTGCTCTGTATTAGCATTCTATACTTTTTGAATAGCCAAATTGCATTATTTATTTTCAGTCTCTTCCTTCTAAGAGGTGCACAGCTGTTTGGGATATTTAGGAAAGTTGTACTGAATTCAATTACAGCATCATCCAAGGGGAGGATTTTTAGGAAGTTCTAATTAATAAATGATAGTGTAGTAATGAACATTTCTGGGTTAAACTTGAAAAGGTTACGTTTTACAAATTTGCTGTTTAACTGGATGTGCGAGATGTCTAGTCATACAGATTGGGAGATGATCACAGAGTCCCTGACATTTTACCTGTGGTAGAGTATTTGCTAGGGTCTGATATTAGGATACAGCCCAACACAGAATTTGATGCCTTGCTATAATATGTGGGGCTATTAACTACGTCTGTGAAAACATCAAGTTCAAGCTAGATGTAGGGGAGTCAAGTGTTTTTGTCTAACCGATTTCCAAACTAACAAGAACTATATTTAGTCACTTCTGCACCCTCCATTGTTTTTCCTATTTTGGAGTCATCTGTAACCAAATTAAACATCCTCAGTCGCACATATCTGCTAGAAATATATTAAATAGCAAGAGCCCCACTCTAGAGATATCTCCTCAGACTTCAGCCAACAAATTATAACCACCACCAGTTTTTGCTCATCTTACCGCATTCACTACTTAGAGAATTATGGGTGATTAAGGATTTGCCCATTACCCTGATGTTTAGCACTGCACTGAAGGTTTTGCCAAAACCTAAGGGAAATCAGCTGAACTACCTCCCTCTGCTGCTACCCAATTGAAACGCTGTAACAAAGGATTATTCCTTTTCCATGGAACCCCTCTGTTGTTCAGCAGCAGTCCATTTTCTGAGAGAAGTTACACAGGCCTACTTCTGAGAATTTGCTCTCATTACCTTTCCCGCAGCACAGAGCTTACTGGCTCACTAGTTTTACAGCCCTTTTCAGATCCTCACACAAGGAAAAAAAACAGAACTTGCCAGGCAAATGGAGCATCTTCAGGTACAGAGTCTATTTAGGGATTTGTTACCCGACGGCTCTCCAACACTTAGTCTGCCCACTCAAATCCACCCAACTACAAGGCCCTTCCTAAACTGTCCCTTTCCTCCTTTTGTCTTAATAATTTACTAAAGAGAATATGCTTTACTGTTTAGTCTGCTTATCACTTCTTTCCACCTTCCACCACAATTGTCAAAGCTTGCCCGAAACGTTTTCCTTCTATTCAGCTCGTCTCATACGATATCCTATTTCAGGAATGAGGTGCATTTTAAACTAACTTTCGTTACTAATGATTTAGTGTAATTTTTTTAAGTTTGTTCTTTGAAAAATACAGATGACAGGTGTTGCTGAACTGTTAGATAGGATACAAAGTTTGCACAGCTGCAGCACTAACATGGGTGACTGTTGCTCTACAAGAAATAGTCAACTCCTCCCTGGTTAGATCAGACCACAAACTGATCACCTTGGAAATCCACATCCCTCCCCCAAAAAGGTAACCCCCCATGAAAAACTTCTCCAAAGCTAATTTTGGGCTCCTAAAAAACAGTTGGCCAACTTCACGGCACCCATGCAAATGAAGAATAGTTGCATGACCACCGAATCATACACCAATGCACTGTACAAACACTAAGACAAATGTATGGCTCTTGCCATACCCAATAAAACCAAGACGCTCTCACCCCAAAAAAGGAAGCCAATCTGGTGGTCCCCTGCCATAAACAAACTCTACAACAGGAGGAGGAAACTGATGCGGAATAAGGTGAAGTCCCAAGACTGGAAAAATCAGCCTCAACAAAATCCTTCATTAAACCCTCTAAAGCTAGCTATGAAAACAGAATTGCAGCAGATAGTAAAGACAACCACAAGGTCTTCTATAGTTATGTAAAGAATTTCAAAGGCAATACCCAGATTTGCTCTGAGCTACTGCACAATGGTACCTCCTACACCGAGCCAACAGAGATTGCCAATATACTGGCAGATAGTGCCAACTTTACCCCCCCCACACCAAATGACCAATCACAATACCAGTAGATTGCCAGGCACCCAGTAGTACTGCTGCACAGCTTAAAACAGCACTGTCCAAGGCCAAAAATACAGCTTCTATGGGACCTGACAATACCCTTGGCTGTGTTCTACATGAACTACAAAGTGAACTGGCACCACACCTGTGTGCCCTATTCAATCGCAGCCTCACCTCAGGCTTTGTCCCTACCGAATGGCACACTGCTAGTCATCCCTCTCCACAAAGGAGGAGTGACTACAGACCCTGGGAACTATCTGACTAGTCTGATATGCAAAGCTATGGAACACATCATGGACCTAATAAACAAGGATACAGGGAATCTCCAAACTCTGGATCCCACACAGTTTGGTTTTGCGAAGGGTAGATCATGCCGGGTCGACTTCTTTGAGTCAGTCACCAGAGCTGTGGATAAAGGCAAGGTGGTTCATACAGCCTACCTTGAACTGGCCAAGGCCTTTGATACCATTCCCCACTCAAGAATCACAGAAAACTCACTAAGCTAGGCATCAACTCCTATATCACTAGGTGGGTTGCAAACTGGCATACAGAACCCACAGTGTGAAAGTAGTCGACTCCAGGTCAGACTGCTGACCTGTCATGAGAGGAGTCCCACAAGGTTTAGTCCTGGGTGCTCCCCTGTTTGGTATCTACTTCTCTAAAGTCCAGGCCGACACAAAGGGACTCTGGCTGACAAAGTTCACAGACTATTGCAAGTTGGGAGCTATTAACTCCCCAAATTATGTTGACATCCTAAAGAAAGGCCTCATTGAGACAAACGACTGGTGTCAGAACCATGGCTTTAAGCTAAATGCCAAAAAATGTGTCATCCTGTTTGGGGAAAAACCTGGTTCCCATGAATTACCACATCAATTGTAGTCCACTGAGCACAGGAGGAGTTAAGAGATCTGGGAACACATGTTGACAGCAACCTCTCTTTCAACCACCACATTGCCACTGTGATCAGAAAGTCCTTCTATGTGGCACATCTCATTACTAAGGGTTTTGCATCCAGATGAAAGAGGTCAGTCTCCCTCTACTCTTCCCTCATTACACCAATAGAGTATAATGCCCCATTTGACATGTACCTCACTAGACACCTGCAACAACTGGAGGCGCAAAAGTACCTCACAAAGAGGATCCCAGGCTTTAAACACCAACTCCAACTATTCTGTCTCATATCACCTACTTAAGAGGTGATCTCCGCTTGACTTGCAAAGCCATGTCTGACCCAGCTCGGTTAGAAATGCTAAATCTAAAGAAATCCCAATCCCTCCACACCACACTCTCCAGAGACCTCACCACAATCAGCAGAACAAGCTGGAGGGACAGGTTCATAACACAGAGATGCCCATGCTATGAACAGACTTCCATACATGTCACAAAGAGCACCTCACTGGCCCTCTTCAAGAGAGATCTTGACGAGTGGATGGGAAAAGGAGAAAACTTTGGCTGTGAAGAATTCTACAGCTGTAAAAGCAGTTTCAGCTTTGATACAGATTTCCTCTAAATTGCTGGAAGCAGTCATAGGTGTTTAAAACACACAAAAGGAACGTATCCAATATTTCCTGACTAGGACAGAGCCTACTTTCAGCGGGGCCCAGGGAGAAACTATCCAGATGCATGTTGTCGGAATGTGAGGAAGAACAGGCAGACTCCGTATAGAAGGCACCCCAGCAGAGACTCAAACTAGACAACATCTGTGAGGTGACAATGTTATCTGCTGCACCACTGATACCAAGCTTATCAGCTCAAATAAAGATGACTAAACAAATTGGGGAGGGGAGCTTTAACTACCTATGCAGAAAAAAAAACTGAACTCTGGAAAATTATGGTGGAGGTAAAGAAAAGGCTAGCCGAGTAGAAGGCTTCTGAGAAGAGAACATTCAAAAATAAATAGGAGGAGAAGACAAAATGCAGATAAAATCTATTTTTTCTGCTGTTCCACAGAAACTTGAATGACAAAGGTAACAGCCTGTTCAAAGAAAAAAATAAAAAAGCAATTGGAATAGTGTTCCACGGCATGATTTCTTAACTGAAAGGGCACACCTGTATGCTCCAAACCTGGCTAAGAGAACGCAGCCAAGCCCTACATTAGATGCAATCGTACCAGCAGAAAGAGTTGATCCTTTCTGCTAAACATTTGTCGGGAAAAGTATACAAGATACGTCATTCTTTGATAGTTACAGTTTTGTCCACTATACAAGATTCTGCAAGATTTAACAGACGTGATCCACTTTATCAAGTGCTTCTGACAAATCAAACCATCTAGCCCACCTACAAATTTTACTTGACAGACTGGTTGAACACTGAAGCTATATGGCTTAACACACAAACAGCAGCAGGAACGAAGAAATGCTTTAACACATGCTGTGCATCTATTGTTTACAGGTTTAGGCAACATCATATTTCTCACGTTTCCGCTAACTTGATCAAGGGCAATATTTATATATGATGGACCCAGCTGTTGGAAGTAAACCTAAAACAAAGATCACTCTGCTTTCAAATATAGTCCAGACAAAGCTTAACTGATCATTTTTGCTTGTGTGTTAATATTCTTAACGCAGGCTACTGCTGCATTTCTTTTTTGTGGGGGTGGGGGGCGGTTCTATACCCTAAAGTATACAATAAGCAGGGTTAGAGTCTATTTTTACGCAGGACAGTCCCTTTTTGGGCAGTCACGTCCAACAAAAGTCTTGGAAAATGGCAAGCTTCCTATAATTCAACAAGTAGTTTCTCAAGTTTCATGTAATTACTTAATATTGCACGACAAAAACAAAGTTTTACAAGATTGAGCTTTTATTTTGGCAAAAAGTGAAGTTCTGTCCTTTGTAGTTGTACCGGTAGAATGGTTTATCCTGCAAAAACGTTACTTTTCCGTAAAAAGTAAAAACCTTTAGATACCTAAAACGTGTCAACATATTTACCGGTATCGAACAAATGATGCAACTGCTTTACGAAGGATATCCCCAGCTGTAGACATTGCATGTGTTGTATGAAAAACCCAGATTTACAGACGCACGCCACACACGACTACAGCTTCTTTTCCAAGATATTTATGTTAATAAATAAGGCAGTACAATACTGGTAACATAGAAATGAGCAAACAATTCAACAGTCCCGATTGGTTTTAGATGCATTTCAGAATGCTGACACAGAGCGCTCACAAAGCAGGAAAAATAGTGTACCATTTTTTTCAGTGGAAGATGATTTTACACTACTGCCCAAATGTTGCTATACTAATAAACACGTATCTTAGGGGTTTGTTTCAAGCCAACTTTCTTGGGGAATGGGGATCTCAAACAGCACGTGGTCCATAACAAGAGTAAACGCAGTCGTTTGGGATAAATGATAAAACAGTGAGACAACCTTGAGTATTCACAGCCACTTTGTACTGTAGCCTATAAAAAGTGCCAAATTTCTACACTGAAATTTTATGGGTGAAATCGAAGTGTGCGTTTTTTTTTCACACTAAATTTAACACCGGTACAAAATAAGTGCTGCCATAAAAGTAAACCGGTTTGTGGGACTTCTATCAAACAGAAACGCGCCTCCAGTGGGTCTCTGGAGAATTACAACTCTGCAACTTCAGAATAAACAGAAACGTTATTTTACGGCTTTCAACACTTCTGGCAAGCTCAGCCCGGAAACAACAAAGCAGCACGTGTTGCCTGTCTCCGGTGCTCCTTTGTAAGGATGTCTGGTAGAGTAACAAATTCCACCCCTTTCCCTCGTAGCACTATCCACGGTGGATAATCCACCCCTCCCCAAGTTCACCACTGTCAATGTCACACACTGTCCTCAAGGTAAAAATGGTCTCTGGTTCTAAAAAAACAAATATGCAAAGAAACAAAGTAATACACTTACTACATTAACATGTTTTACCAACAAAAGACAGAGGCAACTTCCTCTGTTAAATTTGACAGAATGACTCAACTTTTCCAAACTGGATGTGAAGCTTTGTACAGCTATTCCTGAGCAGGACCACGTTTTAATTCGCAGTGTTGGCATTTTACTAGTACGTGTCAATACATATCCACCTAGTACTCGCATGTAAACCGTTCTGTGATCAAGTAGAACTATCCCGTTACCAATGGGGTACGTCTCTGCCCCCATAGACCTAATCCAAAAAAGACAACGTTTACCACCAAATTAAACTTCAACTAAATACGTTTTTGTTCAAATACTAATATGCAGTCACTCACTAATTAGAGAGAGACATTTCTCCGACAGTCGAGGCCACTGTGTAAAATGTCTAGGTTATTACACTTCAAGAGTTAGAACTTAACGAGTTAACATTATCTGAAACCCCCGTCTGTCACTTTTGTGCTGCCAGTTTTGTTCATATCACTTAAGAAGGTGGCCAGAATTTACCAATCCACTAAGCAAACGCAAAGTGGTCACAATGGTTACTTTCTCGAGAACTATTGAAGTAATATAACAGTCGTGGTTCTCAGTTCTGCAAATTATACATGGCTAGAATGCAGTATTATTATTATGCATTTGGAGAGCAGAAAATTGCACACTTCCCCAGGCGGAGGAACAATGCATAAAAGTCCACCGGCTTTCATGGCCGTCAGAAAGCTATATAATTAATATCTAAATGCAATAACAAAAGTTTTACAGGAGTTAGTGAAATAGTATATACATTAAACAAAACAAACATTGCCACAAATGAAGACATAAGTGCCAATAAACTGCAAATTATTACTATGTTACAAGTTAATGTATGTGTTCCCTCAAACTGAACATTAAATGGCTGACCTCGCAATCGTATAGTTCAATAAGCTGCTCCAAGATCCACTCCTCCAGGATAAGTCGCTTCCTAAGCTCTTTTCTGTCGTACTTGACAGTAACCCGGCCCTGTTTCCGAACCGGGATCTCATCGTCGCCAGCTGGTGTCTGGAAATAGACCCGGGGTTGGGCGCTGCTCTCTGGGCTACTGACAGCTGCCATACCCCTACCTCGTGGCTGTTACCTCCTCCACCGATTAGGCTGACTTAAGATATTCTCCACTTCACCCTGAATGGCTTTCTGCTCAGCTTCCTTTGTTCTCGGTTTGTTCTTATTCCACCTGGATTAGCAGTTTACCTTGCAGCCAAAAAAGGTAAGGTAACGCTGCTCCTCTTAAAACACTTGGTTCTCCGCTTATTAATCCTGCATACTTCAACTATTTACAGTTGACCTACACTTTTATATTCCTCTTTGTCTTCGGTATTTCCACCACCAGTGCGCTGGAAACGTTATCCTAAACTGTAAACTATTTCTTTGGTAACCAGCTAGGGTCTGTATCCTTATTTTAACCTACTACTATACTCCAACGCTGCGTTAATACCCCTCTGCCCTTGGCTTTAACTGTTACTCTTTTGTCTTACTCTGTGAACACCAAATGATCAAACCCTCTCCCTCGCGCTCAGCATGTCACCCGTCCACACTACCGGCAGATAAAGCAACTGCTCCCTTTCTTAAAGGTACAGACAATAATTTTAAAAGTGTATCTTCCTTTCCTGGGTGAAGCGCCACAGAATTACCAGGCTGTTTTTTTTCCATATCCTGATACCTATCAACTGTACAGATTTTGGCTGAATCAATGTTCAGATTTTTGCCTCATATTTTTATTTGGTCTGCTTCTCATAAAATTGTGTTTTTCTGACAGATTACTGGCAAATCACTGAGGGATGAAGTCAAAAAGTAATGACAAACATTTGAGTTTCAGACTTCATACCCTTCAGAAAAGTCATGCTAATATACCTGTTATCCTATCAATTTCAAAGTTTGTAAGAGCAATTCTTAAAAAGTGCCTCTATTTTTGGGCCTTTGTCCCTCATTATGTATGGCTTTGTCCAGATTTCTTTCCCCAAGAGGTTGAGAGGCATAGCTCTCAACCAATCAGGGACAAACCCAGGAAAAATCAGGGTAATCTATTAATACTATTAACTTGAGACATTGGTTGAATAAAATATATTTTGTGAAATAAAAGCAATCTATAGCTCTTAATTATTACCATTATTTATTGAGTACAATTCACCACATTTCCTCCAAAAGTTGCCAGTTTTAGGAGGGAGTAGAGGGACAGAGCTAAAGTTTGAGTCAAAATCAGGGACATCCCTGGAAATCAAGGACAGTTGAGAGGTATGTTGAGAGATATGGTGATCTCATGTTCATTTCAAAACTCAAGCTGCACCTTCATTTTTAATTTTCAATGCTTATTATGATTAATTTACTCTAAGGTTTAATAAGGAGTGGCAAAAAATTACTGCAAGCCTAGGTGCACTGATAGTAAGAAAACAGAAATAGCATAGGGGAGGGGGCAGGAAACGGAGTGTAAGTAGGAAAGACGGGTTAGTAAGGAAATTCAAGTGAAAGATACAATGCTCAGATGAGTAGGGGTCCCTGCTGTAGGGCAGGGTGAAATAAGTATCCCACCACTTCAGCCAGAAACATGTGTTCTATGCCATATTAAAGTTACTTCTATTCTTATTATGCTTATTTATGTTACTTATTTACCCCTTGTTAACCAGGTAAGTCCTTGGACCCTTTCAAACATTACCTAGCCTTAAGCATAGCTCTCAACGAATCAGGGACAAATCCAGAAATTATCAGGGACAGTTTTAAAATATTAGCACTATTAACTTGAGGTACTGACAGAATAAGAGAATGTGAATTAATATACATTTTCTGAAGCAAAAGGAGTCTATAATAATTATTGTCATTATTTATTAAGTGTAATTCATAACCTTTTCTCCAAAAGTCATTCAGTTTTAGGAGGAATTAACAGGAACAAAGCTAAAATCAGTGTCAAAATCAGGGATGTCCCTGAAAATCAGGGACAGCTGAGAGGTATGGGGAGGGCAAGGTGAAATACAATAAATTTGAGTAATTTAGGGTAGCCCATTAAGTAACATGCTTTTGGGAAGTGGGAGGATCTTAGCCAGCATGATTTGATCTTTTTGTGGTGGTGGGGCAGACAGAGTAATGTGAGCTTATTTTTGGCTGAGTTTTTCTTTTCCCTCAGAGCATTATATTTCCTGAAAATAAGATATTACTGTGGCTTACTCTGTCTTGCAAGATATACTTTTAAGATGTTTTAAGATTCATTTAATTAGAATGTTAGTAATCAGAATTTATTTTATTTTATTTATTTATTTTACATTTGTTAACTTGGAAAGTCCACTGGACACAGGTCCCTTTTCAGTGGAGGCCCGGGGAGAAAAGCTCTACATATAACTAACAAATAAGATCACTATTAGTACAAACTTTACATTATAATTAAGACACACAGTGAAATAATACATCATTATAAGAGTCAAATGTCTAAGAATTCAACTACATAAGAATAATTCTTTTACCTTTCAGGTGTATACATCTGGTGTCTGATTTTTGCCATGTTTTGTAAACTCAACAATAAGCCATTTCTTCTCCATTTGTAAGGTAGTGTTGAAACCAGACTTACAAGTAAAAAAAAAAAAGTGGATGGGCAGGATTCACAAAGCCTCCGTGTAAGAGTTACAAGGCTTACACGGAGGCTGCAGTTAAACGGTGTGACGTCAGCATGTCATGCATATGCATGAGGGCATGCTGAATCACACCTAAGGCTAACACGGTCCGTGGAAGACAGTAGGGGGCGTGTCCATAGGCCGAGCCCTGCAAACGGACATGCCCCCAGAAGAGTAAAAATCCCGAAAGTAAACCCCCACGACAGAGCCCGTGTAAATGTGAATAAACACAACACAACACATGCCCCACTAGACTACGAACATAAAATGTAGAAATGAGCATCTTATAATTTTTTTTAAATTATAAAGATGTTTGCCCGTGAGTGCGCTCGTTTGCGCGGGCGTGCCTGTAGCTTAGCCACAGTTAGCAGTCAGTGGAAAAGCATATAAGAACTAAATATGCAAAGCAAGCCAAGAAGCAATAGTGTAGCGGTAGAGATGTCAGCTGAAGAGCAGGCAGCCATGGTTCGAACCCCCACAACATCAATTTTTATTTTTAGTGAAATAAGCACGAAACAAGTCCCTGACATATATGTACACATATAAAATTATATTTTATGTAAAATGTAATGAAATGGGCCATGTATTTTGAAGAAATGTGAGATAATAAAAAAAAATGTCAGATGTGCCTATAGCTGAGCTACAGTCTAACAAGTTGAGTAAATCTGCCTGTAGGTGAGCAGTGTTTTAACAGGTATAAAATGAGTGCCCGTAGGTGAGCAGTGGTTTAACAGGTGTAAAATGAGTGCCCGTAGGTGAGCAGTGGTTTAACACGCTGAAACTGTGTGCCCATAGCTGAGCTGAGTGTAATATGCGTGCTGACAGCCAAATGACGTGTAAACCAGTGTAACCCGTTTGCGCGGAGCTGCGCGCCGCGCCAACAAGCTAACTGACGGGCAACGTTGAGCAAGCTGTATCAAAACTGCCTTTACACAGACACACCTCTTAGCCTGTGTAGACAGTCATAAAATATAAAAAGCAGTGGTCGGGTTCGAACCCAGGATACCATGCACCATAGTCAAGGTACTGAACCACTAAGCCATGACAGTTGCACTTAGAAATGCAGTAATAGCATATATATAGGAATGAATAGAAAGAGGAGCATGACAAAGCAGGTTTTGTGAAGCTGATACAATTCCAAAATGGCCAATCACAGATAAGTGCGGGAAAGACGGCATATATAAGCCCCATAGGCGGGAATACACAGCATAACCGATTGTAGAACCGACTTGCAGCCAGAATGTCAGGTGTAGGTGAGGGTAGTTGCTTCCGAGCACAGAGGTGGGGCATTGAGGAGTCCAAATATATGGTTTGGCTCCTTGTCCACAATCACGAGGCCCAACTCATGCAGGGCCAGGTCCTGTGGGGAGCATATAGGGCTGAGGCGTGGGACCGGTTGGCTCATGATCTCACCAGTGCCACAGGGATACCAAGGACTGGTGAGCAGGTCCGTCACCACCATGTGGACCTGAAGAGACAGAAGCAGGACCAACTGAACCGTTGGATCCAGGAGGCCTGGCAAATGCCCAATGCCCCACTACTAAGTTACATGTAATTATTTATGTAAGAAATTAACCTAGCTGATATTATGGAGATGTGTATTCCAATATTACTTTATTTATATTACAGTTGCGGGTGTCCGTTCTGCGAACCATAGAGCCTATGGCGATAGGCTGGCATGGTTGCGCCACCAGGCAGGTCAGTAATTCTCTCCCTGTAACTGTAAATAAATATATAAGTATGACAGTTAGCAAAAGAGTGTAGTGTAGTCACTAATTAATAAAATGTGCAAGTAACAGTGTAAGAGGGTTTGCAAGTATTGCTTGATTACAAAAGTGTGATGCAGCCTGTAATCCAAACATAAAAATGAAACAAGTCTGAAATAAAGATGTCCCACCTGTAATATAATAGCACATAACCTGCAGCAGGCTGAAAAGTACAGCTGCAGAAGCTGAGAGTAAAACACATGTGTGAAATATATCCCTGTTGAAACACAGAAACATGACAAAAGTGAGACTGTTGGAAAGGATTGTTATAACTACAGATAAAACATGTCAATAAAGCCTAGAATTAAGTACCATCCTGAATTGTAAAAATAAAACAAGTTTGAGAGTGTGAGAAAGAGTTATGAATCCACCAATAAAGTAGTAATAACTCCTGAATAAAGTATACTGCAGCCAGTACAGAATGAAATGAATGTGACAGGCAGAACCAAACAGTAACATGTGTTGAAAACGATACCGCAGCTGGAATGTGTATCCCAAAATCTGGATATGTTACTCTCAGTCTGCAATATGCAGATAGTATGGTTGTCTGAAATACCAAACATCCACAGTTGTCTATAGCTTTATAAAGCAAATGTAGCAGGATGATGTAGTTGAACAGAGCCAGATATGAATGTGTATAAATAAAAATGAAAATGTATATTGATGTAGCAGTAACATTCCTATCACCAACTTGAAGTAGTTATCACATAGGAAACTGTAGGCAGAACTGTAGTGTGTATATATCTGCAGCTATTAGAAATGTACAGCATATGTATTGGTATTTGAAGTTGTTAATTAAATTTTCTTCACCCTACCCTATAACCACATATAATCCATTCCACATGAAATTGGTATGTGCAATCACAATTAACACCCCATGGACATTTGTCCTGTTGGTTCATACATATTTGCATGTACGTTGATGCATCTGCCCTGTTCATACATCCAAACCTGATGGCCTGTTGCCATTAATCAACCCTGCATGTTGTTGGACTGTGTATTGCTGTTCAAAATATGCATGTGTTATGCTTGCTGTTCAATAGTTTGAATATCTGGGTGTTTGGTTAATGGGAATACTAATGCATGCTGTTACAACTAATTGTGAATGGTATTGTACGTTACTAACCCAAACTGTCATGACATAATGCAAAACATAGGACGACAGGGAAGGCGGGTTCCAGCAGACCCACCTCTCCCTCCTCAGCTGGCGAGTGCACCTGGCAGTAGTGCCCAGGCCGGACCCTCTTCCGGTGGCCCTGTCCCACCTGCGGGTGGAAGCGCTGCAGGGGATGGGGCTCGTCCCCCCTCTGCAAGTGTGGCCGGAGGAGAACATCCACTCACCCTCCGTAATGTCCAGACTGTGGTGCGTAGGGAGATCCGGGACGCTGATCTTGGGCCCCTACGCCAGCTTGAGGCATGGGTGGCACAACTAATGGGTGTGCCTGCTGCCTGGCCTACACAGCCCCCAGCACAGCCCCGTCCTGGGCAGTGAAGGCACAGTGGCAACTGCCCATGGGTGGGGATATCAGTTCCACTGTTGCCATCTGTGGGCTCATGGGCTCTAGATATCCAAACACCCGTCCCCGTCAATTGTGTAACCCCCCCACATGTGTCATATACCACCCCTGTATGCATCTTGTTTGTCTTGTCTGTTAACCTACCCAACCTACCTCCCCAAATATACCGACTTCCTGTACCTGACATACCACTCTCACCTGAAAAAAAAAAAAAAAAGGGCACTCTGTACCCCCCAAAAAATTATGCCCCATACATAGCTGCCCATTTCTCACACATGTCTGCTGGACATGGAAACTGTCAATTACAATTGGCTGTACAACAAGTATTATTGTTGTCCTTACACCTCTCCCAGGGGTGGAAGGTTTCAAATGTCACACCAAATTACAAACATATGCACAGCTGTTGCTGATGAAGAAATGGGCAGCTATGGGCCTTACCTACATCCCTCTTGCAAAACCCGAGCTTGTTTCCCTACTATCTTACCCTCTTTGTGACCCCTTTTTTTACCACTTTCCTGTCTCCCCATTTTCATTTCTTTCAAAGAAATTAGCACGGGTGTGCGCAAGAGTAAGCACTTTTAAGCGGTTGTAAGTGGGTGTGCGCGTACCTGAACGCCAGTGCGCATGCGTGAGCTCTGCGCAAACCAGCACTAACCCAGTTACAACTGCTTAAAAGTGCCTTAGTCACTTTGAATGACAAGGCCTGTAGTCTGCTCAAAAGCAAAATAAAATCCCACTGTCAGTCCCAAACCCAGGACCTTGGAAACAGTAGTCTGCATGACTTACCACTAAGCCATGACTGTTATATAAGAACATTGTGCTACAATAAATATATCATGTAATAGTAGGAATGAATGTAAAGGGAATATAGGATGTGTAGTACAAAAAGCATGTCATGTATATTTACTGTCAAATGTAGTGGATTTCTATAATAGTAGTGTGTGAACAGAAACAGCCATGCTAGTTGGTAGCTAGTAGGTAATAATGTCATTGTAGCACCTTACAAGCCACACACATACTCACAGCAGGATAATCAATGCCCATACCACACAACCTCTTACAGCAACACATCCGGACTAAGTAATAAAAAATGTGGAGCAAAGGCCCAAAAACAGGGACACATTTCAAATATTGCTCCAACAAACCTAGACAGTTGAGAGAGTAACAGGTTTTGCATTATGTTCGATGTTTGGAAGGGTATGAAGTCTGAAACTGAAATGTTTGTCACTATAGTCTGACTTGAGCCCAGAGTGATTTGCCAGAAAAAGCTGTTTATGAGATATGGACCAAAATATGAGGCAAAATGTGGACATCCTGCAAATATCTGTACACTTGAGAGGTCTGACACTGCCATATTTGAATAGTTAAGAGCCTAGACATAGCAACAGTGACTGAGTTACAGGGATGCCCCACAGACTCCCTGTGAAATGTACAAACAGTAGGCAGAAAGGTGTTACAACACATGCAATGGTAACTATGAAGTACTGAAAGTATGCACCACTTGCACGTCAGAAATAGTGTAGTAATACATATGCTCATGCTAACCCACAGTCACAACTGCAGAATACCAGGCAATTTAATGGGTGTACCCCACTGATATGTACCATTCCATGAGGCAGATAAAAGATGCACCTGAGAGTCTCTGGGGCCTGCTCAGTAGCATACTCAAATACCCTGATAGATGTCAAGGCCCACACCATGGCCAGACTACACTGCATGCAGTAACACCCTAGAAGATATAGCAAGCATTCCAAGGTGTGAATGTACATGGAAAATAGGAAAGCCACAGCAACACACTACAGTCAAGACACCTAGCAGGCATACAAGTAGTGAATGTAAAGGGCAAATATTGAAGCCATAGCAACAAAGTGCAAGAGCCACTGCTATATACCAGTTACACCACATGTCCCACAGGAAAGCACACACACCAACATTAACAGTAGTAATAGTCTTAGGTGTCAGTGTACATACACACTAATTACAGGAAACTGGAGAAATGAATGGAGAAATGTTAATCTACAACACAGCCAGAAATATGAGAGAGATACTAACCTTTACACTCACAGAACAGTGTCCACAGCATACCAGCATGGTCCCTGCCCTTAAACTCTGAAAGGGCTATGCCTATCTCACATACCTTTTTATAGCACTGTCCTGGAATCACAGTGAGAACTGCAATCAGTACACAACTGGCTGCATGCAATTAGCAAATGCTGGCTAACAATTGGTGCAGAGGCCATCACATGGACATATGCAGATACCTACAAAAGCATGCTGTACTCCCAGTCCACACATGCAATACTTTCATTGCACCCTCTGGAGGTAGGGAGAGAGAGAGAGAGAGAGAGAAAAAAACATACACAAACAAAAACACCCATCAAAACTGACTAGAAAGCTGACATCTGCCAACTGGAGCAGCAGCAGGACACCAAACCAAATGGCAACGCAAGCAGCTGTGACAAACACAGGTAATGTAAAGTAATACTTTAAAAGTCTACATACTGTGAACCCTCCATATGTGTGATTGGTCTGTATCCATATGTATATGAAGATGTGCATAGGGCAGGGGACATACAGCAACTATCAGTGAAGGCTGTACATACATATGTATGTGAGGGCATCTATGTGCACATATCAATGTAGGTTGAATGTAGGTTGTAGTGCAATGTACAAAGTAGGTTTCACAGTTATGTATGTTTAGCAGTATGTTAGTGTGTGTATACAGTTTTGTAAACAAACATGTTGATATACCTATCTATCATATGGATACGCATGTATGTCAATATATGTATGTATGTATATATATATATATATATATATATATATATATATATATATATATATAATATGCATATATGTATACATACATAGAGAGGGATGTAGGAATACATAGACAGATGTAGATAGATAGAATATGTAGAAACATATATATGTAATACACACATACAGATATAGATATATGTAGATACATATACATAGACAGACAGATCTGACTATCTACAGATATGATTGTATATGATGATCTCACACTACCCCTGTCCCACCCCCTCTGTCACTCTCACCCCCTCTCTGTCACACTCCCCCCCATATCTATAACAATATATGTACATCGAGAGATATATATATATATATATATATATATGTGTATATGTATGTATATATATATATATATATATATATATATATATATATATATATATATATATATATATATATATACATACATATATATATAGAGAGAGAGAGAGGTATATATATATATATTCTGAGTGAGGCACATGTGTAGAGATGTATTGCAACAGGTGCCTGGTGACAAAGGCATGGAGTGAACACCAGTGTCGAAACTGGAGTACCATACCCCATTTCAAATCACCTACACCAGTAACCACCAGATATGTGATTGGCTGCCCACCACTGCATGTGTCAGGGGTGAACAGGGTCATAAATGTGTACAATAGTCCCCCCAATGATAGTCACAGTGGCACACTATTCCTGGAATACCTGCACATGGTATGTGTCAGCAGACATGGTGTGTCAGCTATGGACATGTAGGTCAGTGTACCCCTCCACACCACACAATGGCAGCCACGGTATGTACCTCACATGACAGCTACAGATATGAAGGACACAGTGACATGTACAACACTGTGACAATGCACTCAAACACATTACCAATGCACAGTGACTGACAACACCACAGAGTACACACATACTACCCACATAGAGGTTACCACTCCTGGATTTACATACTTAAGTCACACCCATGACAGATGTCCAACAACCATAGTAACACCTCACACCATCCACAACCTAAATGACTGCTGTGTGTTGTCCTTGACACCGCAGTAGAGAGCACATGGCGGAGGTACAGGTTCCTACCCACAGATAAGACATACCCTGCAATAAACCACACAGCGTTAAGAAGCAAGACTCCCCATGAGTACATGTCACACATACCCCTGCTGAATGTTAGTCAGATAGGTAATATGCCATATGAGTCACCCTGTGTAACTGTTTGACAGGAGCAGGTACCATCACATCACATGTGTCACAATGGTCAGGGTAGCAGAACAGTATGCTGCTGTAGTCCCAGGGGCAATAGCATATTGTATTGTATTGTATTGTAACATATTGTATTGTGTTGTATTGTATTGGTATGTAGAGGTGCCTCCTTCGTGGAGTGGAACCTCTGCTGCTGTACGCCAGTGTACAGGTACATATCCTGTAGTCAGGCTAGTGTTACATAGCACTTCTATATGTGTGTTTAGCTCCTCTTGGAGTTCATGTAGCATGCAACCGGGGATACCATCAGGTCCCATTGATGCTGTGTTTTCTGCTTTTCTGAGGGCGGTTCTCACCTGGACATCTGTGATGACAGGGAGGTTACATTCAGCTGGGATAAGTATGTCTTAGTTTGGGGGAGAGGGAGGGGGGAAACTTGCACTGAATCTGTCTGCCACAATGTTGCCAATATCTGTGGGTTCAGTGAATCATTTGTTGTTGTGTACTAACTATGAGCATATTGGAGGCTTTCTGACCAGGTTTCTGACATAACTGAAGAAGGCCTTGTGGTTATCTGTAGTGTTCCTGGTGATTTCCCTCTCAAAGTTGCCCATGGATGTTTGTATGAGAGAACATAGCTCTTTACTAGTGCTGATCAGACATGCCTTCCCTTTATGGAATTATGCTCTGTCTTGCAGTAGCTTCCATCTTTTGTTATACAATCTGTCTATGGCTGGGGTCCACCAGACAGGATGCTTTCCCTTTGTGGAGAGTGTCTTGGTCTTATATGGGATTGCATGATCCATGCATTCTCAGAGATGTCCGTAGAAATCATTTCTGAAGGAGTCAGCATTGTGGGTTGTGTCTTCCACTGACCCAGTGGGTTAAAATGATACCATCTCAGTGTTACGAAGTGTAAAGTTTGCATTTGAAATGTTATTCACTGTAGTCATTTGTGCTGGTGGTGGAGGTGGGATATGTATATCCAGGGCAATTAGTTTGTGGTCAGATCACAGTAGTTGATGATGTACCCCATACAGTACCTCGATACAAACCCCCAGAGTGAGGAGGTGCTTTGGACCTGAATCACTGTTCTGACTGCTGGGGTTTGGTAGTATGTCATATGGAGTGTGCCAGGTACTGTTGCACAGTTGTTGGCTGAGCACTGATACCTGGCCATTTACATGTGTATCCACCAATAGACAAACAGATGCTATATATGTGAGATATGTTGTATCACAACAGTCGAGTAGTATGTGTGCCAAATTCTGCTGACATATTTTGCTGATATCATTTTATTTCCTTTTTCAGGACCATGGCTCACCAGCGCAATCCAGCATACTCTGCAGCTGAGGATGAGGAAATACACCAGAGCCTGGTGTGGGATTATGCAATACTCTTTTCCCGCACCAGCCAGAATCAGCAGGAGAGGGCTGCACTGTGGCAAGACCTTGTCCGTCGGGTAAATGACATAGGCATGCATAATAGGACATATGAGCAGGTATGACATCACTGCAGTGATTTAATCAGAAATGTCCATCAGCGTGCGTCGGATATCCACAGGCAACAGGTTGCCACAGGTGGTGGGGTGGCTACACATCCCCCACTCACCAGACTGGAGGGACTACTCATAAGTGTTGTGGCTCCAGCCCGCCAACAACAACAGCAGCAGCAGACCTGCATTATGATGGAGGCTGGAGCCACACAGCACCAAGACTACGAGCGTGCAGGTAATATGCCATATGTATAGTTGACTGTTGTGTACACTGGTAGTTAATGCATGTGTGAGGTGTGTCCTTGGTTTGTAGCTGTCATCATAGTATTTAATGTGCAAGTGTGATATTCTCAATATCAGCAGCTGACCTGTGAAAGGCAACTGTTGTACTACTGACCTGTATCATACTCAGTAACAATGGCACAGTTGTGCCCACTGACATTAATTTCCTCACTTCTGCAGGTCCCTCCGGTGTAACAGCAATGCAGCCTATCTATGCTGGTGAGTGTGTATTAACAATACCTTTAATAGCCTTGATAGTAATAGTAATATTAGGCTCACTTAGTAGTGCTCTGTGTATGCATACAGGTGTGTCTGTGTCTGTGTGTTGATATCTCGCATACTGAGTAGTGTGCAAGTGTGCAACTGTGTGCAAGTGTGCATGTGTGCACCTGTGCACCTGTGCATGTGTGCACCTGTGCATATGTGCATGTGTGCATGTGTGCACCTGTGCATGTGTGCATGTGTGCATGTGTGCACCTGTGCATGTGTGCACCTGTGCACCTGTGCATGTGTGCATGTGTGCACCTGTGCATGTGTGCATGTGTGCATCACTGGTAACATTGTGTAGACATTGTAAACTGTGTTTCCTGTTTCCTTCCCACAGGTTCTGGTGCTGCTCTGATGTCATGCAGCAGGGAACCTGAATCAGGTGCCACGGGTACTGATAATGATGACATCTGTGTAATGGCATAGGAATGTGTGCCAGGGTCCGTCATTGGTCAGCCAATTGACAGTACACAGCTGTCAACCCCATCAATGCGCACAGTCATCCTGCCAATACACCCTTTGTCACCAATGTCCCTAGGTGATGGACAGGATACAGTGGGCATTGACCAGGGTAATGTGGTATCTGTGGCACATGCTTCCCCACACAGCAGCCATGGGCATGGCCCTGAGATGGTACCACACAGATAGATGTCCAAGGGTTCTCGTGGGAGCATCCGTGGGCGTACTGCCCCTGTCAGACGTGCTCACAGAGGTCTTACAACCTCAGCTATGTTTCAGGCTGTCATGCAGGCACAGTCACATATGGAACGGTACACCAGACAGGGTCTGAGGGAGCTGGCAGCATGTCGCACAGCCATGACTGACAGTATGCGTGACATTGCGGCTGCCATCCGTAATTTCACTGATGTCATAGACAGACATTGTGGGGACATATTAGATCAGTTCCACAACTACATGTCCATGAGCCAGGGCAATGGTGGACGGTTGAGGCATCGACATGGGCGTATGCCAGCAACAGTAGCAGCTGGCAGTCATCGCGGATGACAACAGGGCCACAGCCGCCCCCATAGTGCCAGCAGCAGCCTGTCATCAGACTGCCCCAGGAGACCACGTGCACATGGCTCTGGACAGGCCCAATAGGGATCTGTGTCCAGTCAATGAACACCTGCTTCTGATGACAGTACCCAGTCTGGATTGGTACTGGATACAGTCCATAGCACCCCTGCAAGGCACAGGTACCGTGTCCGTGGCCAGAGACACTGATCTGTATGACCTGGCAGGTACAGTCTGTGGCTGTCCACAAACACCGGTATATGGCAGCCATGAGGTGGAACTGTGTGCATCCATACACACATGCGAATTGACAACACCTAGGGCTACCGCATACATGCACACACTGCATCAACATTGCCCCACCTTATACTGCTGTCCCTCACCAACACACATACACATACATGTCAATTGGTGGTATCAGTGGCAGACTCAGGCATACCAAGTTCACACCCTGTGCATATGATGAAACTGTGCCACCTCCTGCAATCTGTAACATCAGTGCAGGTACAGGTTAACATGTTGCTGATGCACAGGGTGACTACATAGACGTGTAGTAATAGTATCATGTTGTTAACAGTACTGTGTGCTGATATAATTGTGGGTATATCCCAGCATGCCTGATGCAGTAAGGGTATGATTGTCTTGTACTGTTTTCTACACCCATGGTAAGTACCATAGTGTATCATCTGCACAAGTTGGCATACTGGTGGTAAGGATGTCAACAGAAGGCTACATACATAGGTAGCACAGGGGATAAGGTAATGAAAGTATTGATACACAATGATGGACATGTAAACTGCAAGTGGCATGTTGCCCACACTGGACTCTGCAATGCGGATGTTTGAGGATGTTGATATGTGTGCAGTACTACACGACTGGTACAGGGCACACAGGAGCACCCTAGCACTGCAAGCTCACATCTCATACCATGCTAGACAGCCCCAACACACAAAACTAACTTTCACAGGAGGGAGAGTCCCAATAAATGTCAGGGATACTGTGGTGGCAGGACAGGTAGCATACATCCTACTAAGTATGGAACCACTGAGTGAAGGCTCAGTGTCTGTTATTTGACATGTGTATTACTGCAGGTATGAGCACCTGGGTTTCCATCCGGTTATTGTACATCCTGACGGTACATAGTCTGTACACTTGTGTGTGCTGAGACTGGACCCTGGCCATCTGACCTGTGTATTTCCATGTACATGTGTATAGTGCCTGCATATTTGCACTGTTACCTACTGGAAGTGGTACAGCTTGTTTGTTGTACAATGGACTACATGCAGCCCTGCTTACTGTAGCTTTGTTTGCATGCATGTTTGCTTGCAGTTACCCTGGAACACTGATCCCACCTGCAATGCAGATTTACAGAGCTTCTGTGGACTCCTAGTGACATTTGCATAGCTTACTATATGTTTGTCCATGTCTCACTTGACAGAACGTCACTGTTTGTCCTGTTCACATGTACGTTGCCTGTGACACATTGCATATGACTTACCTGGCATTTGACCACGTGAGCAGTCATATATGCCAGTGCTAACTAATCACAGGCACTACACCCTCACATACTCACCTTCTGTACCTTGTTCCCCATTGGCCCTATGTGCTGTTAATCACCATGGCAATCACAATACTATGGTAGCATGTGCAAAGGTCACTTGTCAGTCACCTCTATGGTACAGTTGTGGAATATGTGAGTCATGTGGCAATGTCACAGCTGCCACATGTACACAGTCAACCCTCTCCCCTACACATGGACGTACAACACATGTATAAGATGCAACCACAAAACCAAACTGGGGACTAAGCACTCTGAACCCAGTACTGGCATAACCTGTCAGGTGGCATGAAATACTACAGTGACTACAATACCAGTCTGATGTAGACCTACACTGACAGCAATCCAAACACATGAACACACTGGGGCATTCATGGAGCCTCAGAATAGCATCCTGCCTGAGCAGCAGACACCTCTGCAGCTGGCACACAGGCATACGTTAAGCCGGAACACAGCACGTGCAACACATAACACACAAATCTTGTGTGCCAAACAGTCACAGCCTGTACGGCTAGACAACACACCTGCTACAGTTGTGTTAGGTACCTTTATTGTCCGGTACAGTGAGGTCCCGCTCACCAGGCTGGACAAGGTGATGGTCACAGTGATATGCCCGTGGGGCACTATGGTCCACCATATAACACAAGCATACAGGTCAGTCAGAGGCATGGACACATATGACTCAGTCATTGTCCATGCCACTATGGCTTACCTGTGATGTACCTCCCTGGACTACATGAAAGGGAACATAGAAGGGCTATCTGAGCATGTGGCACAGGCTGGTATGACCCTGACCTTGGTTGGCATCATACCCTCACCAAGAATGCTGAAGTATTACTGAATGCTGATGAATTACTGTAGCTACAACACCCTAGCTGAAAGGTTCCTAGCATGTAGTCACTACATTGCTATGGAACAACTTGTTACCACTCCCACAACAGGTGAAAACATGCAGCACCTGTTCATCAACAACATGTAGACTATATGCCCAAGACCAGATGTGTATCCCTCGCTGCTAGGATGATACCATATACAACTCACACTGTATATACACATACCACATGCAGCACCCGCACAGAAGACCACAGTCATAATGTTATCCAGTGCAAATACCATGTATTCACATGTGGCAGGTGTCAGACATGGGAACTATTGAAGGTCACAGGTACATATGTGTATTTGGCACACACATACATCATCTGTGTCCATTGCCATTACTGGTTTAATCGATGTCATGCATTATTGTGAACAACAACCCACACACATGGGAATTCTGTGTGCAAAAAACACACGTGGCATGTGTGGAATTCAAAGCCATAACTAACTGTGCTATGACAGTAGTGAGAGACGCAGTAGCAGAGCGTGCTATTTGCATTACTGGGAGATTTGCCCTCTTCTGCTGTACTTGTAGGGTGCTGACATCATCTCTGTGTAGAGATTGGAATATGCAGCAGCTGGTGTGTTGTACTGGTTGGCAAAAGGGTCAGTTCTCTCACACATGTAATTACACACACCCTACTTCCACACACACACACTTGCCATTTGCAGGATTCAAACCCCTACTTAAGTATGTTATGAAACTCAAGACGGACACATTAGCAGAGCGTGCTATTCACATTATTGGGAGGTTTCCCTTCTCCTGCTGTACTTATAGGGTGCTGACATCATCAGTGTTTAGAAAGGGGAATGTGCATCCTGTAGTGTGTTTTCCTAGTTGCCAAAAGGGACATTTCTTTCACACAGAATTGCACACACACTAACCCACTCACCAAACACACACACTTGCCATTTGCAGGATTCAAACCCCTATCTAACTATGTTATGACACTCAAGACAGACGCATTAACAGAGCGCGCTATTCACATTACTAGGAGGTTTCCCTTCTCCTGCTGTACTTATAGGGTGCTGACATCATCAGTGTTTAGAAAGGGGAATGTGCATCCTATAGTGTGTTCTGCTAGTTGTCAAACGGGACATTTTTCTCACACAGAATTGCACACACAAACCCCCCTCACCCAAACACACACACTGAGCATTTGCAGGATTCAAACCCCTACCTAACTATGTTATGACACTCAAGACGGACGCATTAGCGGAGCGCACTATTCACATTACTGGGAGGTTTCCCTTCTCCTGCTGTACTTATAGGGTGCTGACATCATCAGTGTTTAGAAAGGGGTATGTGCATCCTGTAGTGTGTTCTCCTAGTTGCCAAAAGGGACATTTCCCTCAGACAGAATTGCACACACACTAACCCCCCTCACCCAAACACACACACTGAGCATTTGCAGGATTCAAACCCCTACCTAACTATGTTATGACACTCAAGACGGATGCATTAGCAGAGCGCACTATTCGCATTACTGGGAGGTTTCTCTTCTCCTGCTGTACTTATAGGGTGCTGACATCATCAGTGTTTAGAAAGGGGAATGTGCATCCTGTAGTGTGTTCTCCTAGTTGCCAAAAGGGACATTTCTCTCACACAGAATTACACACACACCAAACCCGCTCACCCAAACACACACACTGAGCATTTGCAGGAGTCAAACCTCTACCTAACTATATTATGACACTTGAGGGAGATGCATTAGCAGAGCGCACTATCCGAATTACTGGGCATCTGTTTTGCACCTGCAGTATTTATAGGGTGCTGACATCATTATTTATACAGAGGTATGTACATCTATTACTACCTGTCAGGTGGGGGATAGCATATATATGCATTTGCAGCCACCTACTTCAGGGTCAGATATGCACATCAGCACTGGCAGGTTATGTTTCATACCATGCTTCATGACCACAGGACCTGTAACACACAACACAACCAGTTCAGACCACCCCTCCCACATCCAGGGCACACACTTTTCTTCCCTGGGAACAGTGCCAAGATATGAAGGTGTTCACATACACCATTCCAGTTGTTAACGTCAGGTACAGGTATATTGTGTGTGGGAACTACTCAGGCCTCTACAACATTACCCTACAGCCACTACAATTTGTGAGTCCATGTGCTATGGCAGGACCACTCACCACAGCCACGAGGGGGAATACATATTGCACCTGACCATCTGCAACATGGGTACTCACTGTTCCACACCAGAGGTAGACCACCATTGTTGATATCTGACCATACCCACCTTTCCCTGGACATCCATATCCCATCCCCACCCCAGGCAAGGTTGTCACTGCAAACAAAGTGTATTTATCAAAAGCAGACTTTGCACTTGTGAAGACTGGGGTGGAAGACTTCAAAGGACCCATACTGGGGGAGTATACAGGCCATTCTGCATAATCCTTGAAAATTGCATTCTATGAGCATGTGGAAGGTTTGCATTGATCATGCTATCCCAAATATACCCATGACTCCTCCACAACAGGACACCCTGTCAGGTGTACACCAGCCATATATGAGCTGTCCAACAGACGGAGTGAGCTAATACATTGCAGAGCAGTAGCCCACAGAGGGAGGACATCTCTGAACAGTACTGGCATGACACTTCAATCCCTCATAATCATCACGACAACGTGTTGACAGTGAAATTGTCCAGACACTGCAGATAAGGCTCCCCTCAGTCTGTTATTGATGCCCACTTACTGTTAGAGGTCCTCACCAACCCTCTTCCAGCACACACCAACAACATGGATGTGGCATAGCAAATCCAACCCCTGGGATCTCCACTGTGTCCCTGCTTGACGGAGGCACAGCACACTAGCCTCAAACGGTGCCTTATGTGACCTACTTTACAGTGGCACAGTAGCCTACTGTACTGGGGATGCAGATGTCAAGCACACTCTGGCTAAGCTTTCATTCCCTAGGGCAAACAGCCTAGTATTGACCTCTACACCCATATGTTTAATTGTCAGATGCACAATATTTGTTGCTGATAGACTGTTTGCAGGTCTTTATTGCCATAGCATTCCCTGTTTCTATGAACAACTTGTGTATCTGTGGAAGATGTTTGAATATGACAGGGATCCACTATATCACTTATGTCTCTGTAGTCATTTAACTGTGTGCACTGGGCAGATTGCTGTAATGTGGTTGGTTCCTGGAATAACACGCACAAATACCAGATATGTGTGGCCAACTGCTAAACTGAGATATGGCCTAAGTGTGTGAGCATGCCCATTTCCGCCTTTCCATGGCATGTTGTCTGACATATGTCTCATTTATCAAAGTGTGCGAGCATGCCCAGTGTGAGCTTTCCATATGTTGAACTCTGCAGTCCACCACATTTGTGGATGAGTGTGAACTTCAACAATATCTCACATTTATGGTTGTGTGTTGGGTGTCATGTTGTGTACTTACTGGCCAACTGCTTCGTGTCTGAACACAACAGGGATTATACTGTGCCTGCAGGGTTTGCATGGAATACTTTGCATACAGTTGTCAACATCCTTTCATACTGACCTAACACTGTAGTACCATATAGTGTACTGATTCAGTACTTTCACTGTGGTGGACAGTATCCTGGGCTTTAGTCCTATCACTGCTTTAACTTTTCATAGTGAGCACAACAGACTGTTTAGGGGCCAGTTGTGCACATATGACCATGTTGCATTATGTTCAGATATGGACTACTTAAACCAGGCTTGTCCAACATTGGTAGTGTATTCCACAACATAGGTGGACATTGGCAAACACTAGCGATGTGCCCTAGGCCATTTCTAATGCTAGTCAGAGAGTGTGTTTGTCCTTTGACACACATTGTAACTGGAGTTTGCCATGACATATGTCATGTTTAGTATACTGTGCCTCCGTCTACCCGTGACATAACAGTGATACCCAGGGTAAACCTACCATCTCCCATCCACTCATCAAGATTCCTCTAGAGGAGAGTCGATGGGTGACTCTCTGGCTAACCTGTACTGGGAGTTTACTCAAGAGTGGGGGTGGCTTCTGTGTTATGGATCATTCAGTACAGCTTGTCCTATGTATGTCAGTGCTGGGGTTCAGGTCTCTCATGTGCATAGCTCACTGCCATTCAGATTGTACAAGGTGCAGCATGTTCATTGATTCCAGCTTGGACATGGCTTTATACATCAGGCACAGCTTGCCTCTGGGCGGGCAGTATGGCAGTGTGTGGAGCTGCAGTTTGTTTAATCAGGCAACACATGGCATCTGTTCAAGCTCTTTGATACTCCTGGTGAGGTACTTTTGGGGTCTTTCCAGTTGATGGAGGTGTCTGCTGAGGTACATCCCACAGGGGCCATTGTAGTCAACTGTGACACTGATGAAGGATGACTGCAGAGCCACAATGACCTCCCCTGATCTAGATCTGACTACCTTCATGATTAGGTGGGTATATGGCATGTTTCTGTAACCACTACAGTCACATGCTTGTCCAATGCAAGATATCTATCAACTTGTGTTCCCAGGTCTCTTATTACATCTTAAGTACTTAATGGGTTAACACCTATGTGGTAATTGATGGGCACTTACTGTATATCCACAGGGGTTGACTATACACTTTTCTGCAATTAGCTTGCTGACATGGCTATGGCACCAGTTGTCTGTTTCTATGTGGCCCTTTTGTGGGATGCTTGTGTCAGCTGGAGGGTCAGATATGGTGGCCAGTTTGTAGTCCTCTGCAAACCTGTTCAGACACAGTCCTTCCATGTTGGCCTGTACCTATGGGACATATATACCAAACAAGGGAGGTCCCAGGACTGAGCCTTGTGGGATGCCAGTTGTATCTGGTTTGTAGTCTGACATGGCTGCAGCATTTCTGACCATGTCAGTTCTGTCCTTGGTCTGGTTTGCAACCCCTCTACTGACATAGGGGTTTATATTTAAGCTGGTGAGCTTATCTATAATGAACACGTGGGGTATTGTATGGATGCCTTTTGCAAGGTCCAGCTACGCTGTGTGGACCACATTCCCCTCATCAATGACCTTAATGACTGTTTCAAATGAGTCAAACATGTTTAAGGGGCAGGATCTGCACTTAAGAAAGTCACACTGGGTAGGGTCCAGTGTCAGTAGGTCCCCAATATCTTTATGTCTGAGGTACATGCTGATCCTTTCCATAGCTTTGCAGACCAATCTTGTCAGCATTCTGGGGTGGTAGTTTGCAGTATCCATTCAGGCAACACCTTTGTGGAGAAGGACCACTGTTGTTGTACACTGCTCTTTGGGTACATATTCTGTGGTAAGGCTGACATTGAGCAGTAGTGTTATTTGGCATTCCATTCTTCTTGGAGTCCATGTTGGACTCAGCCCAGGACACCATCTCATACCATTGATGCTGTGTGTTTTGCTTTGTAGATGCTGGCTGTTACCTCAGCATCTGCAATGTCAGGGGGCCAGCACTCTGCTGGGATAGATATTTTGCATTTTGGGGGGGGGGGGTTGCACTGCACCTGTCAGGTTGGATGTTGGCAATATGTGTGCATGTTTGTAATGTTGTTTGTAATATTTGAGTGATTCAGAGCATATCTTTGAATTCCCAACAAGGTTCCTACCATCAGTTAAGAAAGCCTTGTGATTATCCTTAGTGTAGTGTCCTGTACAATTTGTATCTTCATAGGTTCATAGGTTCATACTAGGCTATCCACCCTAGGGCATTTCTAAGCCTAGCCAGAGTGTGTGTGGCTTTCACCACCCCTTGCTATGTGAATATTATGGCCATTTATGATTTACTTTACTGTGCCTCTGTCTGGACGTGACACAGTGAAGACCCCCAGTGTACATCTATGATCATCCATCCACTTGGCAAGATTCCTGTTGAAGAGAGTCAGTGAGGGGCTCTGCCTAACATGGAGTGGGATTCCATTCCAGGGTGTAGGGAGCCTCTGGGTTATGTATCTGTCCCTCCAGCACATCCTATTTCATTATGTGCTGAGGTTGACATCTCTCACTCTCACAGCTCCAATGGATTTGGGTTTTCTGGGGTGGAGCATGCCCATTACTCCTGTGTTGGACATGGCCTTGTACAACAGGCATGCAAAGCCTCTGCGTAGGCAGTATGTGACTGCATACAGCTGGGGTGTCTACAGCCAGGCAGCATATGACAAATATTTGAGACCCTTTATCCTCTTGGTGAGGTACCTTTGAGGTCTTTCTAACTGCTGCAGGTGTCGGGTAAGGTACATCCCAAATGAGGCATTGTACTAGATTATGGGTCTGATAAGAGAACAGTATAGGGGCACAATGACCTCTGTTGACGTAGATGTGAATCCTTTCATGATGCGGTGTCCAGTATAGACAGTCTTCCTAGCCACATTGGCAATATGAGTGTCACATGACAGGTTACTATCCACTTGTGTCCCTAGGTCCCTGATTACTCCTTCCATACATAATGGATTACCACCTATGTAGTAATTTGTGAGTACCTTGTTTGGTATTTGGTGAGACATTCACACTGTCCAGTGTCTTCAGGACGGCTGAGTGGGGTTCCTGTGTGTGAGAGTGTGGTCTGTAGCATGCTACAGACTGTACAGCAGTTTTGCCTATGGTTAGTTGCACATGGGTGGTCTCCGATGCTTCGTGCATTGTCAGTTACCTGGACGTGTGGGTGTCTGTGCTGAATATGGATACCCCCCCTCCTTTTATGTTTTGGTCCAGGTTTTGGGGCCATAATGCATGATATGAGGTATAACCTGGTAGTGCTGGTGTGCTGTCAGGAGCCTTGCTGCAGGTTTCTGTCACTGCATGGACATCAATGTTCTCCATACTGGGGAGGGCCTCAGGAGCATGCATGTTGAGGTTTACACGTCTGGCATTGGGCAGAATTACCCTTATGTTTCTTTCCACTTATGTTTTCTAGGGAGGTGGGTTAGTCTTTTTAGCCTTGCCTACGAAAGGCTCCATGGAGGTGTCAACAGCCTTATCCAATATCCAAACGCCCAGGGGTAACAGGTGCAAGCCATCCCTGGCACAGCAGCGTGGCTTGTCAAGCATGACATCCCAAGTAAACAGACATTGGATCCCCTTGGAATGACACCAGTAATTGTGCCACTTGTTAAAGCTGATCATTCTGTGTTTGTACTGTGGCATCATTCTTGGTGAGGGTAGGATGCTGCACACGGTCAGTGTCATACCGGCCTGGACTACATAATCAGAGAGTTTATCTATGTCTCTTTTCATGTAGTCCAGGGAGGTACATCTCAGGTCATTCACACCAGCATGGACAATGACTGCATCATATTTCTACTTGCTTTGGGGTGATCTGCATACTTGTGTTATGTGGCATATTGTAGCAGCCTACAGGCAGCTTACTGTACCCTTTCCCTTGTTCAGTCTGGTGAGCGGGACAGCAGTGTGTCTGACTATGGAGTCACCTATTACAACTGTATCAGGCATGTTGTTTCTCCTTCTGGCCTGTGACTGTTTGGCACACCAGCTTTGTGTACTATGTGTTGCATATGCTATGTTTGGAGGTAGTGGTTGCTTGGGTGACTGCTTTGGAGGCCTCTGTTGATGTGGTGTGTTTGTAATTAGGGCCTCTGGGAATGTTTTTCTGTGTTTATGTCTTTGGTTTGCAGTTGTGATAGGTCTATGTGAGACTGGGTTTGTGGTGTGTGTGGTTACCTTCTCCTCCTGACTAGTTTTGACAGTACTGAGTTGAGAGAGCTCAGCCTCCGGTTTGGATAAATGGTTGCATCTCTCACATATATTTGTATTTCTTGGGGGGAGGTGAGGATTGTCTGTGTACATGGGGCAGGTGTAACATTGCCTCAAGATTCACAGATTCAACTTGTTGTAGCTGGCCTTAGTGGATTGTATGAGTGGACATATTTTATTGCCATACTACTGATCAGTGATTACTTCCCTTTTTATGTTTGTTCTATCATGTAGTAGCTTCCTCATTCTCTTGCATGGTTTGGTAATGGCTGGAGTCCACCATGCCAGATGCCTGCGTGTATGGCATTGTGTCTTGGTTTTATTTGGGATTGCATAATCCATGCATTCCTGGCAGTGTTCATGGAATGCCTGTATAACAGGTTCTGAGGTGTGGCCCATATTTTGCACCTGCACAGGGCCTTTAATGGATTCCACATCAGTTTGGAGGAGTGCAACTTTTGCTTTACACATGTTTTTCACTGTGGTTTTCTGGTCAGGGACTGTGGTCTTCTTGCCAGGGACTGTGGTCAGGATGTGTATATCCGGTGTGATTACTCTATGGTCTGGTCTTACCAGTGAGGGATACACTTTTTATCTTGCCATCCAGTACCCATGTTGCTGATTATCACATCCAGTATGCTTACCCCTCTTGTGGGAGTGGTACGTTGTTCCTGGGCATTTTGTTTTATGGATTCTAGGCACTTTTGTCCTACAGTGTTGGAGCTAGAATAATGCTCCCAGTCTATGTTTGGGTATTTTCAGTCACCCAATATAATGTGGTTTGGAGGGCTTGATATATTCATGTATTCCAACATAGGCCAAGTGCAGTTCCTGGTGTTAGGATGGTAGTCTGTAGCAGGCTATAAACTGGGAGGCAGTTTTAGCTACTGTTACTTGACCATGGCTAGTCCATGCTGCTTCTTGTTGTGGTACCAACATGGGGGTGTGGTTATCCTTGACAATTATTGCTAGTCACCCTCCTTTTGTAGCTTGTTCCATGTTTTGAGGCTGTACAGCACAGTATGAGGTGTAACCTGGTAGTGTTAGGGTGCTGTTGTGAGCCTTGACCCAGTTTTCTGTTACAGGACAGATATCAACATTCTCCATACTGGGGGAGTTTAGACTGCATGCATCTTGCTGTTTAGACTTCTGGCATTGGGTGGCATTACATCTAGGTTGTTATCCCTTGTGATACCTATGGAGGTGAGTTTGCGTTTTGAGCCTTACCTATTCAAGGCACGCTGTGGGTAACAACAGCCTTTGCCAGTATCCATATGGCCAGGACTGATAGGTGCATGCCACCCCTAGCAGGTGAAGCATCATGTCATGCTCAGCATGTCATCCCAGGCTGGCACACATTGGATCCCCTTTGACTAACAGCAATACTTCAGCCAATTATTGCAATTGATCATCTCATCGTCATATTGTGGCATCATGCTTGGTGAGGGTAGGATGTTAGTCAGGGTCATCAAGTTTGCATATACTACATGGTGTTACATTGCTAAACACATGGCATTCATGCCTCAGGTGGTGCTGCAGGTCTGCCTCTGTCGGATGCACATACTACACTCCCTGTACATGTTTGAGAGCAGGTTATGTCATTTTAGGCATCCCTGTTATTATATGAGTGAGTCAGAGAGGGGTATCATTCCCAGGGTTCCTACTGAGCCAGTGTATGTGCTATGCGTTGCCTCTTTGCCAAGGCCAGGGCATACTGGGCACGCCTCCTTCTGCCTACTGGGGCAGGCTCAGGTTGTTCCTCCTCTGAGTCACGCTATGCCTGTGATGGCCTTGGCAATGGTGGGGTGCTGTTTGGCCCGGCCCTATGCTGGTCCTGCTGCAGCTGTTTTTGCAAGATCATATTATGTAGCATAGCACATACCATGACAATTTGGGTACATGTAGTTGGTGAGTACTGCAAGGCTCCACCAGATGTGTCCAGACACTGGAACCGTGACTTGAGCAGCCCAAACACACGCTCTATTACATTACGTGTTTGTGCATGTGCCTCATTATGTTCCTGTTCAGGTGTGTGTGCGTTTCTGATGGGTGTCATCAGCCAGGGCTCCAGTGCATAACCTGCATCCCCCACTAGGTGTCCATGTGGGATGTCTCCATTGGTAAATGTCTGGTACAGCTGTGTCAAATGCCAGATATGGAAATCATGGTAGCTCCCAGGGCAGCCAGCACACACATTCATTATTATGCCCTGGGCATCACACATGACCTGGCAGTTGATGGAGGGGAAGCCCTTGCAGGTTACGTAGGCCCTAGCCCGCTCACCAGCTGGTGCTTTGCTGCATATGTGCGTGCAGTCTATTGCACCCACTACCACAGGGTATTCCGCTATTTGCTGGAAGAGACGCATATTGCTGGCCAGTACCTCATGGGCATTGGGGAAATATACATGATCACCGACATGTGCTGACATGGCATCCAGGAACTGGTGCAGTACCCTGGAGGCTGATGCCTGTGATATCCCCATCATATCACCAGTTGGTCTCTGGAAGGTACCTGTTGCTAGTATTCTTAGGCCAACACATACCTTGGTTTCCACTGGGATGGGTTCCCCTCTGTTGGCTCTGTGTGTGAGGCGTGGCCTGCACAGCTCAACAATTTGCTGCAGGAGGTCTCTGTCCACTCTATAGCGCTCCACTATCTCCAGCTCATGTAACCCGTGGTAGGTGACCCTGGGCCTAGTACACTCTTCTCTGTCTCCTCACTGTGGGTTGTCTGGCACCATTTGCATTGTCTCCACCCTCAGCAAATAGCTTATGTCTCCTTATGACAGCTATGGCAGCCCCTAGCATTTCTGCTCTGAGTTCAGCTTTTTCAGTTTTCACTTCTAATAGCTTACTCCTGTCTTGCAGTGTTTCTTGAGAGAAACATCCTGCACTGCTGTTTGCAGAGTTTTAAGTGCTTCGCTGGGCTACTATTCTGCCTGTGTAATTGCCTGCTTCTAATTGTTTTCACCTGCTAGCTCCAGCAGTATTCCCTGCTAGCTTCCTACTAATTCTGTTGCTTCCTTGTTCCTTTCTGTTTCCTCAGGGGGGAGCAACGTGCATACCAGCATAAACACACTCACAGTGGCTTACACGCGCGCACACAGGCTTACACAGTTTAGAATCTTCTTATTTGGGTTAAAACGCACGCACACCAGCACAAACAGTCTTACAAGTCTGCCAACAGGCTCCCACATGCTCAGTCTGCCTTACACGCACACACACTGCCCTACTCGCGCCTCATGGCGCGCACACGTGCGCATGCATGCCCAGCAAGAAACTTTGGTGTAAGCAACAGTGTACACCTTTCATTTCTTGACTTTCCCATGCTTATCTTGTGGCACTCCTCTTTCCATGATATGTGTCTGACATCTGTCATGTAACACTGACCTCCAATGAACTGCATTTCTTTCTGCCATTCCCCCCTGTAATGTCACCTATCTCCTACTTTGTTCCTCCCCCTTATGTAACTCTTACACTACTCAGAATGTGCTCATTTGCTATGTGACAGTGGAATTCAGTATCCTAACACTCATTTACATTAGATTGCCTACTAATGCTTAGTTACATGTCTTAGACTCAGCTTCCCCCTTAGCAACCACTAAACGGTGGCCATGTTGTTTTTGGTCTGCTGGTCCCTGCATTGTAAATCCATGTATTGCATAAAACCCACATTTGTGGGTTTATAACCTTCACTTTAATGTTTTATATAGCACAGCCCATTTGCGCGGGGCTGCGAAAAAAAAAAAATATTTCTCATATTTGCATCGGGGTACCTTGCCAATGGCCAAATGCTGCCTGACACATATGCACCCTTTATTTGGAGCTGACATGGCTCCATTGTGTTATTTGCAGAAACGTACTCAGTTGTCAACTGAGTACATTTCTGCAGCTAAAATGGCTCTTACACGGGCTGGTTTGGGCTTCGTGGATCGCTACTCTACCTCATTTGCATGCCTTTCGGCTGCAAGTGAGGTGATTAGCATATCCACGCCCACTCCGTGTAAGAGACGTTTTAGCTGGTCTCTTACACGGAATTTCGGGCTGTTCCTGGATCGCGTGGGCTGCATGGAGTCTTACACTACTCTTAGACTCCGTGCAAGCCTTCGTGAATCCTGCCCGATCTTAATTCAGTCTATTTCTGTTTATAGTCCCAGGGGAAGGGAGAAAAGACAGTAGATGGTAAAATAGCCACAAACTGCAGAGACGTACTAGGTGTAGCACCCAGGGGGGGTTCATAAATACCTTGCTGTGCTTTTTTCCCCAGGTCAAAACCTTTAAAATGTGATGTGTGTGATAATGTAGGACCCAGGGAGATAAATTCCTTAAGAAAATGTGAGATTGCATTCAAACCCAACACATTGTACAGAGTGAAAGCTGAATAGCATAGATTGTTTTTTTTAATGTATTTATTATTATTTATTTATTGCATTTGTTAACCGGGAAAGTCCACTGGGCCTGGAAATAGCCTATTTTCAGTGGAGGCCTGGGGAGAAAACCTCCGCAAAGTTACATTTAAATAAAAATATTAATCACATTACAGAAAAGAAAAAAATCTTACAGTACTATTACATTGAATGTAACTGATAACAGAAACAAACAGTGAAAATATTACAATCATGGTCATATAGCAGTAATAAATGGGATATATTCCAGTGACATATTAGTGAAATATATCTACACGTTCAGAGTGAATATTCAAGTAACACAAGAGTGTAATAAATATGTAGGTACGTAGCTGTGATAAGTATAGTGTAATTATAGGTATAGTGGGAGATATAAGGGCAAAGGGTGGGAAGGACAGGATAAAGTGATAGGATAGTAGTAAGTAGGCAGAGTGACAGAAATGAGTTGATACAAGTATGGCACCAGGGAGAGACATCAGGAGTTGGGGTTTTGTGTTGGGGAGCAAGAGCATAACCATTGTGAGGAGATATGTAGTTTGAGGGATTTTTTTAAAGGATGCTGGGTTGCTGATTGTTCTGAGTGAAGGGGAGAGCTTATTCCATGTCTTAGACACATTATAGGAATACAACATTTACCCGGCTGAGAGCTTAGGTTTCTCTATGGATAGTAACATTTTGTTTTCGGACCTAAGGTGTTGGTTCGGATGGTACATGGTCAGTAAGGAGGAGAGGGAAGGGCAGGTGGCTGTAGTTAATTGTAAAAATGTGAGATAGTTCAGGGCTTCTAGCCAATTTAGTTGATGCACAGAGAAACAGTAATGGGTGGAATATTTTGCATTTGTAGCGAATTTGGCAACTTTGTTGTAGCAAGAGTCTAGTTTTGTTTTCAAGGAGGACTGTAGATTGGTGAGGATGGGAGCGCCATATAGAAGTGCTGGAAGCAGGAAGGATGAGGCCAAAGCCTTTTTTGCCGTGAGACTGAGAAAATAATTATGACTATACAGGGCAGGGTTTAGATCTTTTAGACAGGAAGAGAGACTCTGCTAAATAGGAAATGTTCTGTTTATGGCATAGATGTTCTTTAATCTAACTTGCTGTTTGTCAACCTTTTTATCAAGTGGGCGATAAAGATTTTGGGAAGAAATGACAAGAAGTAGCAGTCAGTACAGATTAGGTATCTTTTTGTTTCCCTTCTAAAAAAAAAAAGACACACGATTTTAAAAGGAGAGTATGTGTATATGGTCCTTCTGCTAAATATGCCTGAGGAAAGGTTAATACAAAAAAGGAGACTAATACAGATTACAAGACAAAACATTTTTTTTTATGGTGAGTGTTGGGAAATTAGCAGGTAGCATTCACTTACACATGGTAGCTAGTGTTTAGAAGGGAAACTTAAGGAGCATATGGTATTTATTTCTATCAGCTTACAATGACCAAGTTGCCATGTCATCTGCCAGTAATATTTCTTAAGAGACAGAAGTTGAGGCCTTTGTCAGGAATATCATTTTATTACTTGTCAAGTATTTTTATTCATTCTGGACACAAATTTCATAAGTCCATTTTTGCAACCATGGACTATTTCACTTGGATTTCTTAGTTGCTTTTAATTTTCGTTGTCAGCATTTTCAAACCTGAAACATTGGAGCTTTGAAATGTGACCATTAAAATTTAATCTTACCAATCCAGTTCTCTTTGGGTTTCATCTTAATTGAAGAACATAGATTCTAAAAAGTATGAATCTTCTTTTTATAGTACTGAAATACTATGTCCGTCTTCCATTTGTCTTCATCTTCTGTAGTAAAAAACACACATCATATGCACAGCCATACAAACCATAACAAACACATTAAAATATATTTTTATTTATTTTAGCTGTAAGAAAAGCAAATTCTCCAGTGACATGCACTGCCTGGTGTTTGTGGCCTCTAAATTCTGGAAGTTGGTGTATAGTCTTAAAATGCACACTCTTATATTATCATCTCGTTTGGTGAAGTGGTCAAAAGACTATTTTCAGTTTTGACCTAGACTAAAGGCAATTACAAATATAAATTGACAAACATTTACAATTTTAACACCACATTTTGGCTGTATACTTTAAACACCTTTATATCGCTTGCATTCAATATAAATAATATGGACATGAACATGAACTGGATTCAGAAAAATATAAAATGTTACAGTTTAAAGAAAATGTTACACATGTGATATATATTATTCTTCCCGTTCTTATCACCTGAGTATATTTTAGAACTCCATGTTTGTATACAATAATAGTTTCACTAAATAAATCATTTGGTAAAGCAACAAGTGTTCTATAAGTTTTAACATGCACATTATATTTACGTACATTTCTTAACAGCTGTTTTAAGTATTTTATTTACTGTTTCTTCAAAGTTATTGCTAGGATGATAAGTAACTTTAAAACAGAAACAATGCACATTTAGTTATTGAAATAAGTAAGGCAAGGGGTGAAACAAAGGGCCAGAGTACAAAAGAGTTGCTCTCAGAGTAAGTGACTTATTCCACTGTAAGTCTACCCAAAGATTGCTGTTGCTGTAAGTAACTTACTTCGATGTAAGGCCTATCTATAAACAGGCTTATATCAGGGGCAGATTCCAAAAGATCTGCTCTCAGTTAAAGTCAAAAGACTATGACTTCCATCCAGATTTTCCCTCTTCCAAATATGGCAGCCCTATTATTGAATGTTCAGCTAAGGACAGAGAGGATATGGTTGCAGTATGAAAACAGTAAACGGGGTGGAAGAGGCAGGCTAGTTTGTGAGAATCCACACCCACTTAGTGTGTGTGTGTGTGTGTGTGTGTGTGTGTGATGTGTGTGTGTGTGTGTGTGTGTGTGTGTGTGTGTGTGTGTGTGTGTGTGTGTGTGTGTGTGTGTGTGTGTGTGTGTGTGTGTGTGTGAGGACAAATTTAAGTAGGAGTCCTCAAGTCTTTTTTGAGACTCACATGGGATGATTCAGGACTCCCAACCACAGGAGCACTGCACTAATTTTGACTGGTGTAGGCACTGTATTCTACAAAGGTGACAGGTGAGTTCTTTGCCAAGGGATTTTCAGTGGAGTTTAGGATTTCATTTAAGGAACAGTGAAAGGCTTTGAGGCATCTAACTTGAAATCAGCAACGGATAGGCCATATGTTGTCTGAAAAATATAGAAGCAAATTGCTTTGGGTGGGATTTGTGGGTCATTTCCAGTGTTGCTACATGTGCAGATGAATCCCTTTCCCACTGATTTGGTGCCAAAGAAGATGTCAGTGAAATTTGAATGTATAAGTCATAGATCATATCCAAAAGGTGTTTTAATGAGTGATGCATTAGCTAATGGTACATTGGTTAGTTAGGCATGTTTTGATAAGATCTTTGGAAGTGTGATCAGGAAAGACGGAGGGCTGTGTTCGTGAAAACAGAAACAGAGGCAGTATTTTGCCTGTTGCCCATCCTCCTGAATGATCAATTATTGTTAGGTATGAGAATGACTACTGCATTGATCAGTAGATGCATGCCTATGGGATGTGCAGCAGAATGTGCGATATTTGAGAAGTTTAATGCTTTTCTACAAGTGGTGATAATACAACAAGCAGGTACAGGAGTTGTGGTACACTAGATGATATCATTAATATCTAGACCAAATGGATACAAAAATCTTGGGAGGGTCTGAAATCATTTCAGAAGATATGTTAGGTCCTTGGGTATCACTAGTGGCTGATACAGAGAGACCCAAAATGTGTTGATTATTATGGTGCATCAAAGTAGATATTGCAGAAGGAGTTGTGAAACTTCCTGATGGAAAATAAAACAGAAAGTTAAAGAACACAACAGCAGAGGTCAAAGAGACCACATAGTTTACTTCAAGGAATTTTCAAAGTCTTAAAGGTTTATTTAGTTTTTCATGTCATATTATTACCATAATAATTGTTAATACATAGATTACTATTCTGGCATGAGCTGTTTTAAACTATCTGACATGTTGTGGGTCAAAAAGATGTGGAGGTACAAGCTTTAAATTCCACATGATTCTATCATTTGATATGCCAGGGGCAGGAGCTATTGTCTTTTGACCCACAATCCTGCCTGAAATAAAAATAATGTAACTGAGATATTTGCCATTAAGGATGTATTACAAATGAACAATACTGCCTTGAGGAGTGACCCACACCAGTTACCCCAAATAATGTTCACAATAAACAGCTGCACAACAGAGTTATAAACACTGTATAAACAGGAACATTCCTACTTCACTCCATTCCTTATAGCGATTACTTACCAACATTAACTGCGTCTATGTTAAAACTATTGCATTCGTGCAAATAATTTCCAGAAGAGACTAAAAATATATTTATGTGACAAAGCTCCCTTCTTGCTACTACACTGCTTTACTACTACCAGTTAAATCAGTCTGGCATACCCAGGACACAATTATTATACCACTTTTAAAAATGAGCTGACTATAATCCGATATCTTATGGTAGTTTATCTAGGCATTTTCTCTCACTTTCTTTTTGAAAGGTGTATGCCAACAGTTAAAATTTACTACTTTAGTGCTATTACCCTTGTATTCATTGATAAGTCACCAACCACAAACTTTTGAAACTGAGTACACAATATTCTAAACTTAAAAAAGTTAGGCAATACATCTTAAGAATAAAATAAGCTAATTGGTATTTAATTACACAGAGTTACATAAAATACATTTTAAACAGACAGATGGCCTTATAAAATTATGTCTAATTAGTTGGCTAGTTTTGACCCCAACCTTAGCTAGAGAATTACTATAGTCTATCTACTTCTATGTAGAAAATGCAGAATATAAAAGAGAAATAAAAGAAAATAAACTCAATAATGATGGGTAGCAGACAATCCTCAAACCTCAAATTTCAACTACCAATGAACTGAAAATGGCTGCTAGACTAGATTCTCTGGAAGAGGATCACCCCACCTGTACTCTGGAAGAGTTTCTTAGAATGAGTCAACACCAAAGGATTTGAAAAATGTAAAAGGTCATATGGTTGCTGAGTATAAAGACAAACAAAAATGTACATGTCAAAAACTGAAATGCCGATTTTCATCTTACTTTACAAAAACTTCCTCAGAACTAAAGCAAAATCAATTCTCTGATGCACTTGTATGCATTCTTAGTTACATAAATGCCAATTAAATAAATTTTTGCTGTTTTAATTTTAACAAGCATTTAATTTTCAGAACACCATTCAAACCAAAACTTGCCCTGCATTTAATTCCAACTGTCAATCAAGATCTTTATATTCTAAAAACTACCAAAGCCCCCATAGCTAAATCCACACAATAAATCAGAGTAAAAAGCTATGCAGTTAACAGAATGGTTATATAATGCATTATTCATACAATTGTTTTTAGTACTATTAGAGTGTTCATAAGTATGCTTTCTCAGCTTTCTTTCTATTTTCCTATATAAAATTAACTGAATCCTGATCATGTGACAAAGCGCCACTATTCCTCTGCTGTTACAATTAAATATTTGATTTACATATATAATTCTCTGGCTATGTTGTAGCATGACAAATGTGTCTACATTAATAAACTACATTGTGCAGAAAATTCACACTGAAATATGCCATTCCCATTTGAAGTGCTAAACTTAAATGTCAGTACCGTGCCTGCTCCGCTTTCTATAATGCTTTTTATTTTTTATTTTTTGCCCATTTATTTAAAAACAGGATTGTCTCCCAAACATATTGTCAACTCTAAATAAGCACAACTCCACCAAGACTTGTAGTAAAAAAGACCAACAGCTGGATTAGAGGTAAAAGGTTTTATTCTTTGCTTTTGTCTACAAAAGACTTCCTCCGAATAAAGTACAAACTCAACCCAAACTTTTTATAACAAATCACATCAATTAAAATTGACTAATAAAATCAGCTTTTTAATCAATTAAAAAATTCTGAAAATAGGTTCTAACCCCAAAACAATTTTGCAATTATTACCTAAAATCATCCATATACTATTACTGTCCCAGTTATGTTGAAGAACCATCAGACAACCAAATCCAGTTTTTATTTTCCTTTCTAAACATTGGACATCATTCTCTGTTCTATATAAAATGGTACAGTAATCACTTACCATCTTATTCTTAACCCCCTGAATGATATTTTCTATCAAAATAGATGTAATTTACCTTTCTATAAAACTGATTTCATATTCTAACATTCAAATATAATCTATCATTATCTGTTGTCAGTGTTGATGCTCTAACACTCTGCCCTTTTATTCATTATTTTAAGAGAAAAACAGATGGTGACTTGAAAAATGTAAATAATTATTAATGAATGCTGGCTTTCTATAAACCTCTGAAGTGACTTTCTTCTCTAACATTCAAAGTAACCTTTACATCCAAATTAGAAATTGTTACCTCAGAATTAATATAAGTACATTTTTAAAACTCAATAGCTTCTTTTAAAAATTGCATAATGCATATGAAATTTTATCGTCTCCTTTCCATATGAAAAAGAGATTATCAATACAGTATCCTATCAAAAATTTGATCTCATTCAAAATTGATTCTCCCCATTCCCTTGCTACCAAAGGTTGGTAACATAACTGCTCCCATTGCTGTTTCACTATTTTGTTGAAAATATTTGTTACCAAACACTCAAAAATATATTTTTTCAAGATCATCTGTAACAAAGGACTTATCAACTCTGTGTTTTTGAGTCAACTATTTTTTTTTACCATTTGTGCTGTTACGTAATCCATTTCTGATGTCTGTGGAATATAGGTGCATAGGAAGACTACATGTACCATTTTATTTATTTATTTGACATTTGTTTACCTGGGAGGTCTGACTGGTCTGTAGCCCATTTTCAGTGGAGGCCCAGGGAGTAAAGCTCCACATGTAGACAATCAACAATAAACAAAAGTACAGCTTTAACATAAAACCAATCTAAGACAGGTACCAAATGTACAATCGTATAATAATAAGCAATAAAAAGGCACATATTTGGATAACTTTTCATCGGTTAGGTTTTATAGAGATTGTTAACACAGGTAGAACTAGTGATGTATAAAAAATCAGTTTACCAACGTCTAAGTTCATTTATGGAAAAAGTTTCAAACAGCAATAAGGAAAATCAGGAATCACGGAGTTCAAAAGTTATGGATGCAAGTATTTTTATATTCATAGTGTAGTTTATACAGAGAGTACTGAACTGGATTAAGATGAGCAGATAGTCAAAAATAAATGAATTGTGGGAGTGAAACAGGATGAGAAGGAGACCATGTATTTGCATAGCTGTGGATGAGGTTAGAAGAATATTTTTGAGAGTTATGGGGTTAAAAGGTAAATTAAGAAGAGTGGAATGTACAGAAAACAATTAAGTATTTGGGGAAAAGAAATGCTAAAAGTTGTTCAGTCTGGTGATGAGCAGGAGCATAACCAGTTGCTATTTAGATGAGTCTTTAGTAGGTTCTTGAACTGAGTAGGGTTCCTTATGTTTCGAATATTCTGAGGGATGGCATTCCATGCTTTTGAGATGTGATTTAAGTAAAGAGAGTCACCAAAGGTGTTCTTGGATTTTGTAACTTTTAGTAGTAATTTGTTAGAGGATCTAAAGGTTCTATTATTAGTGTGAGTTGGTACTAGGATATGGAGGGCTGGACATTTATCAGGTTGACATATCTTAGAGTGGCTTAGTGTAAGTTGGTTCAAGGATAGGAGATTGGGTAGTTCTAGCCATGTGAGTTGTTGGAGAGCAACATAGTGATGGGTTCTGTGAGGTAGCTTTGCAGTAAATTTGGCAATCTTGTGGTAGCATGTTTCTAGCTTGTTTAAGTCAGTTTTTCTCAGGATTGTAAATATAGGGGAGGTGTACATTAGCATGGATAATAGGTGGGTCCTGGCAATTGCTTGTCTGGATGAACTGGTAAGGTAAGCCTTAATTCTATAGAGTTAGACTAATTTAATGTGGGCTTTTTTAATAGCTAGTAATACATGTTTTGTCAAATCTCAAACTATTATCACTGGTGACACCTAGTAGTTTGGTTTTATACTTTTTTAATTTCTCCAAATCTTTTGGGTTTCTAATACCATGATGGGAATGGACCCATTTCCTAAGTCAAAGTACGATTAAAGTTCATGAAATTAGTATTGTTTTAATCTTTGATATCAGCCAGTTGTGCTCTTTGCAGCACCCACAATGTGCCCAGTAATGACTCCTTCTGCAGTTTGTATGGAGTTACATGTATTGGTAACATATCTAAATACGATTGTAAATTCCTTTTTATAAGACCCGTTGCTCCTACTACTATTGGAACTGTCTGGGTATCTTTCTGCCACATTGCTTTCGTTTCTATCTGCAAATCCTGATATTTTATGACTTTGTGTCTCTTTGTACGTAAGACTTTGTAGTCACTGGGTGTGGCAATTTCAATGATCAATGCTACTCTTGTCTTCTTTTCTTGGACCACTATATCCGGTTTTCTAGCATCTATGTTTTGAGCTGTTGGTAATGGATGATCCCAAGTGATGTAGATGTCTTCATTTTCTATGAAGCTTTGTGGCTCATGTTTCCAATGTTTTTCGGCCACTTCAGTACCATAATGTTTGCACAATCCCCAGTGCAACAGTCTCACCACATTACTATGCCTTTCAGTATACAGTCCTTCTGCCATTAGTATGTTGCAACCAGCAACGAGGTGGTTTCACTGATTGGCTCAATCAATGTGTGGTTAGATGAGGTGATTTTAAAGTGCTGACTGAGGTTGTTTGCTTTGTATTGGTAATTACGAAAAAGCATTAGTTTGGTTTGTTGAGGTTTAGCATGAGTTGATAGTTTTGTAGGTAAGATTTGATGGCAGAGAAAGATTTTTTAAGTAATTTCTTGAAGCTGTGGCAGGAAGGATGCAGCACAGATGACAGTGGAGTCATCTGTGTATTGTATGATAATGGCATGGCAGGTTGCAGTGTGAAGTTTATTTGTAAAGACAGAGAAAGGAAGTGGGCCAAGTATAGAACCTTGTGGAACACCTACGGTTACAGGTAATAGGGAAGAGAGATCATTTTGCCACTTGACAGCTTGTTGGCAATCTGAAAGATAGTTGTGGAACCAGAAGAGGGCATCTTTAGATAGGTTAAGGGTTGTGAGCTCAAGTAATACCTGTTGGTGTGGTACTGTGTCAAATGCCTTTGACATATCTAGAAATATAGTGGAGACAATTTGCCCCTCATTTATGAGTTGATTTACAGTATTGGTGAAGCTAAGTAAGGCAGTTGTGATACTGTGGTTGGGTTGGAATCCATGTTGTGAATTGGTTAGGAGATTATTAGTTACTAGGGCCTCAAAAATCTACCATACACAGATAGGCTAAAAGTCCTATCCCTCTACTCTGTTTCATACAGACTCCTCAGAGGTGACCACTGTCTGGCATACAAGGTGATCTCGGACCCCACCTTGATGGGACTGCTGCATATCCGCAAGTCAAGTGCCATTCAAGTAACCCGCACATATGGCCTCAACCTGCTGTGACATCAATAGTGGAGACAATTTGCTTCTCATTTATGAGTTGATTTACAGTATTGGTGTGTCCCACCTGTGGAATAGACTCCCTCTCCATGTCAGGCAGAGTACCTCTTTACCTCTTTTTAATGCAACCTGGATAACTAGATGGGGAAGTAGAAAATACATCCCTGGGATTCCACCCGTGTCCCTGCTGAACAGGGGCATCAGGTGCTGATTTGTCTATACATGGGCTAAACTCTTGGCTAGGCTTATAAAGGCGTCAGGGTCAATAGCCTAGTAACTTCCTATGATAGATGGTCTATTAATTGAGAGTGGATGCATTTCTCTAATATTTCTGAGAGAGAAGATATTACGAATATTGGTGTATAGTTGGAAAGTTCTAGTAATGAGCCACTTTTGTGGAGAGGGATTACACAGGAAATTTTCCAAATCTTAGGGATGTATTGTTCAGAGATTGATCTACTGATCGAGATAGATACAGGGTAAGGGATGATATCAGCTGCTAACTTGAGATATTCATTTGGTAGTTTAACAGTGGCAAGTGATCTGAGTTTTAGTTTGCTTAACATTTTTTTATTTTGTCTATTTGGATGGGTTGTAGAGATAGTGTTGTGGGGGTGACACTGGTTCCAGATTAGGTGAGTTGTGGAATGCTATTTTTGTTTTTTTATGAGTGAAAGTATAGAGTTTGTGAAAAAAGAGGTCAATTGGGATGCTATACTTTCATTAGAGTTTGTGGTATTTGGAGATGGAGTTGTGGTTTGACCTGGATGTAGAATTTGATTAATTAGGAAATAATTAGGATTAATTACCCAATACAATTTCACCCATCTCAGATTCATCTGGCAACTTAACAATAGTTAACTTAGTTAAAATGTCAAGAACCTTTAATAAAAGATTCTGCTACCTTTCTCAGAATGTAATCTTTTCTTCCACAAATAGCTATACACATTTTAAATCCCAAAGGGTGCATCTGTTATATTTTTCTGTACTTTTAGAATGCCAAATAATACAATAAGTTTGGGATAGGGAGCAAGTATAAAACTGCTTGTTGACCATATCTATCGTCTCCTATTTCATTAAATAGGATACATTTAAATCCACAGTCTTGCAACTATCATTTATTTGCCTTAATGTCACCTCTTTATATAAATTATATTTAAGAAGTTATCTTCCATTTTATGCTTGTAATCCTCAATTTTCATATTGACCATCTTCTTCTTCTTCCGGCTTTTCCCGGTTAGGGGTCGCCACAGTGGAACTCCGGTCCGCTATTGAGTGGCAGCAGATTTTTACCGTGCCGAGGTGCTAGCTCGATGCCCAACCTTCAACGAAGGCACGCCCATTCACGGATGTCTTTTGAATGCCACTCGACCGCGGGGAGGACATGCAGACACTGCACAGAAGGCGCTCCAGCCGAGAATCGAACGGGATAACCTTTTGCTGTGAGGCGACAATGCTACTGCTGCACAACCAAAAAGTCTACACACCCCTGTTAAAATGTCAGGTTTTTGTGATATAAAAAAATGAGACAACAATAAATAATTTCAAAACTTTTCCCACCTTTAATGTGACCTATAACCTGTACAATTCAATTGAAAAACAAATCTGTTAGGGGAAAAATATAAAAAATAAAAACGTACAATAAGCTGGTTGCATAAGTATGCACACCCTTAAACTAATACTTTGTTGAAGCACCTTTTGATTTAATTACAGCATCTTGGGTAGGAGTCTATGAGGATAGCACATCTTGACTTGGCAATATTTGCCCACTCTACCATGCAAAAAGTGCTCCAAATCTGTCAGATTGCGAGGACATCTCTTATGCACAGCCCTCTTCAGGTCACCCCACAGATTTGCTATTGGATTTAGGTCTGTACTCTGGCTGGGCCATTCGAAAACTTAAATTTTCTTCTGATGAAACCATTCTTTTGTTGATTTGGATGTATGCTTGGGGTCATTGTCATGTTTAAAGGTGACATTCCTCTTCATCTTCAGCTTTCTAACATACGCCTAAAGGTTTTGGGCCAAAAGTGACTGATATTTGGAATTGTTCATAATTCCCTCCACCTTGTCTAAAGCCCCAGTTCCAGCTGAAGAAAAGCAACCCCAAAGCATGATACTGTCACTACCATGCTTCACCATGGGGATGGTGTTCTTTTGGTGATGCAAAGTGTTGTTTTTGTGCCAAACATTCCTTTTGGAATTGTGGCTAAAAAGTTTAGCCTTGGTCTCACCAGACCATAGCACATTTTCCCACATGCTTTTGGGAGACTTGATGTATTGGTTTGCAAATTTTAGCCAGGCTGGATGTTTTTATGTGTAAGAAAAGGCTTCCATCTTGCAACCCTACCCCATAGTCCAGGCATGTGGAGAATATGGGAGATTGTTGTCACATGTAGTACACAAAACCAGCATTTGCCAGAAATTCCTGCAGCTCCTTCAGTGTTGCTGTAGGTCTCTTGGCAGCCTCCCTGACCAGTTTTTGTCTTGTCTTTTCATCAGTTTTGGAGGGACGTCCAGTTCTTTGCAACATCACTGTTGTCCTATATTTTCTCCACTTTTTGATGACTGTCTTCACTGTGTTCCATGGTATATCCAATGCTGTGGAAATATTTTTGTACCCTTCTCCTGACAGATACCTTTCAACAATGAGATCCCTTTGATGCTTTGTAAGCTCTCTGTGAACCATGGCTTTTGCTGTAGCAGACCAACTGAGTAAATGTCAGGAAAATCCTACTAGAACAGCTGAACTTTATTTGGGATTAATCAGAGTCTCTTTAATTGATGGCAGGTTTGTACCCAAGAAGACTGAATGCTGTAATTAAATCAAAAGGTGCTTCAACAAAGTATTAGTTTAAGGGTGTGCACACTTATGCAACCAGCTTATTGTAGGCTTTTTATTTTTTTTTTTGTATTTTTCCCCTAACAGATTTGATGTTTTTGAATTGAATTGTACAGGTTATAGGTCACATTAAAGGTTATTATCACAAAAACCTGGCATTTTAACAGGGGCGTGTACACTTTTTATATGCACTGTATCCTAAAATTTTTATTTTTAAGTTATTTAAAGCCCATTTTCTTCAGCTGCTAAATTATCAAATAAAACCATAATTTCAAATGATGAATTAAATCATAGTAATCAAAATCAGAATTTGCATTCATTCTGTCTGAGAATACACAATAAATCCAATTTCCTAACATAAATGTATATATAACAAAATATTCATAATGTTAATTTTACTGGTACAAAAGTGAATCATTTACTAAGAGCCTGATGTTGACAGAGAAAATATGATCATTTAAACTGAAGATTTAAAGTCCAACTTTTCAATTATTTAAACCATTCAATTGTATATCATGAAATATAGTTCATTCTTTATTTGCAAAACCTAACTCACAGTCACATCCACATCTATGAAAAAATTAATTCTTTCAGAGCCATCTTTGCATCTCACACAGGTCTCAACAAATTGTAATGTCAGACGCGTGTATTAAAACTGGTGTGCTAGTATTTCTGCCGTGAACATTTTTGTTGTTTTTAGCAGTGAAGGATATGACGTCATCAAGTTTGTTTTAGCACCCTACATGCTGCAAGTCAAGAGGTCCCTGACTGTTTCCTGTATGATCAAGTACAAATTCTAAACAGCAGATCATCTGGAAAGTTCCAGCTACATGAAGTAATACTTTAATGGCAGGAATCAACTGCAGATAAGATAACTGCAACTAAGCACAAAGTCTTGGTAATATACGTGCGTCCAGCTTAAGTAAGACACTTTTAAAACTCTGCAGCTTTGCTACAGAAACAAGAAGCTTGAGTTGAAAGTGAATCCATTTGCTGCTACCCAGTTTCCTGTCTTGACAGACTATCTGAATCTGCATTATTGACACCACTTCTATTCTGAATTGTCATATGATAGAACAGTAATTCCAAGCTCCATCTGAGCAGCTTACTCTTTTGATCACTGGATCTGTGTGGTGACCTTTAAGGGATTTTAATCTGTAACCACTATGACTTTTCTACCATGTAAGCAAGACCGGCATTTATGGAGAGACAAAACTACCCCCGAACACTGCTTTACTACAGCTGCATATACTTCTTGTCTTGGCTGAAGTCTATGACTGTGCTACACTACTGGATGCTACTCCCTCTTTGGCAAAGTACATCCCTCAGACCATGGTTTGAAACAATTAATTCTTCATTGTAGTGAATACTATTTAGAATAGAAGGTCCTCTCAAGGCCTTCTCGAACATCTGGAATGACTGTTTATAGGATAGTATGCAGCCTTATTGGGTTTGTTTTTTCAGATAAAATTTGTTAGCAGAGCAGCTATTGTATTATAATGTGATACACACTTCCTATAATACCTCACTATCTCTAGAAATGCCTTTACATACATTTTGGTAACCGGGGTACATCATGCCTGAATAACCTTCTGCTTGGCAGGCTTTGGCCAGATCTTGCCAACACCCACTTATTGGCAAGGATGAGACAGCTTTGCCATTCAGCCTGGCCTTCCTTTGCCTTAACAGTCAAACCCACTTTTTTAGTCTGTTTAGGAATTCCATAACATAGCAAACTTGTTTTCATACAATATTTTGATTATAATATCATCTAGGTAAGTAAAAGCATAGTTTCCCGGCATTGCCAAAATGTGATTCATCAGATTCTTGAAAGTTACTATGGCATTTTTCATCCCAAAGTGCATTTCGGTGAACTCTTACAACTTGAAAGTGATAACAAAGGCTGATATGACCATCGCTCTTGGTGTTAGGGTTGTTGTTGTTATGTCTTTCGGCTCTTCCCAGTTAGGGGTCGCCACAGTGGAACTCTGGTCTGCTAATGATTGGCAGTAGATTTTTACATGCCGAGTTGCCGGCCCTGATGCACAGCCTTCAATGAAGGTACGCCCATTTACGCATGTCTCCACACAGAACACACTCTAGCTGAGAATCGAGCCGGACAACGTCTTACTGTGAGACGACAATGCTACCGCAGCACCACCACCGCAGTGTATTTGCCAATAACCCTCAGTCAGGGCAACAGTAGTTAGATACTTATCCCCACTCAACTACCCTAAATATGTATCTGTCCTAGGTGTGGAGTAAACATGCAACTCTCTGTGTGACTATTTAATTTTCTGTAGTCTACACAGAATCTAGTGCTTCTATATTTCTTTGCAACCAGTGAAACTGGTGAGGCCCATGGACTACTGCTTTACTGGGTACTCCAGATCTAATACCTCATGTAGTCTCTCCCACATGGTTTACTTACATAGGTGACCTGTAAGGGACATGCTTGTTTGGCCTTGGATCTCTGTGTCCATATGGTGCTTCATCAATTAGATATAGCTGCCTTAGCTGTGGATATAAATTCAAATTCATGAATTATTGTTTGGATTTTCTAGTAGTTGTGGAAGTACAACCTCATCCACAGAAGTGTTGCACTGATCTTCGCTGAGAAGTTATGCCATAAAACCCCTCTCTGATTCCTCTTGTAACCCACTGCAAATATTGAGTCTTTTATCACAGTAGGGCTTTTTCATGTTAAAATGGTAGACTTAGTGTTTCTGCCTTCTACCTGTATACTTTGTTGAAGCACATAGTTAACTTTACTTATCTTCCTTGCAATACTAAAAGGACTCTTTGTGTTGTCTGCAGTTTATTTTATCAAACAGAAATAAACACCATTACCTTTTGTCCAAAACATCTTCTTGGTCTTCAGTTTTGCCAGGCCTTTTGCTGTAGCTGTATGTATACTAGTTGCTCTTGCGGCACCATTATGAGCTCCTTAAGCTAAGTCCTAAAATGTAAGACATAATCCATAATACATTTCTTGTGAGAATCACATTAACCCTGTCATTCATCACAAGTTCACTCTAGGGTCCCCTCACTTTGTAACTATACAGTAACTCAAATGATGAAAAAAATTGTAGGTATGTGGGTACCTGTCTTTAAGCAAAGTGAGGATTGGGCAGACACTTTTGTCACTCCAGTTTAAATAGACTGTGAATGTTCTTAGCACTATCTTAAGAGCAGAGTTAAATCTCTCTATCAGATGGATAGCCATACCACACAATGAACATGAAAAAACCAAGGGAGGAGGAGTATCCATCTTCATTAAATACATATACACCTCTAAAGTGGTTAAACTATATGACTCCTTAGAATTACTCCAAGACCAACTAACTGTAGGAAAGATCCCCCCCCCTCCACATCATTGTTAGCTATAGGTCCCCTACCATTAATCCACAAAAAACACACAGCCTAGCTGGACCTGGTCATGGGTGACTTTAACTATCCTTCCATCCATTGGGTAACATATATGAGCACAAATGTGCTCATCCAAAAGTTCCTAGACTTTAACACAAATGCTCTAGAGCAGATAGTCAGCACCCCCTCAAGGGGCTCTAACATCCTTGACATACTGCTTACCAACATTGGGAACTGCTGCACCACCCCATGTGTGGGGCCCTCCCTGGTAAAGTCGGATCATTAATCAGACTCTTTCAAAGTAACAATCGTACCTGACCCACCCTCAGGAGCAAAAAGGTTAAAAAACTTCTCCAAAGCAAACTATAGCTTACTGAGCGATGGCATGAATAGTTTCAGACCCCCTGCCAACACTGACAGCAATGGCGCCTATACTGAGGTGTACACAAATGTCCTGTATTAGCAACTATATAAATGTATAGACTCTGCCATACCGAAACAGATCAAATCAAGATCCTCACGAAAAAATAAGCCACCCTGGTGGACAGTCAGCATAAATAGATTACACAATAACAGAACAAAACTGCTGTCAAAAAACAAGAGGGAACAGTCCCAGCAAAGGAAATCTCCCTCCAAAGCATAAACAACCAGATTAGACATCTTGTAAAGTCCTAAAAAGCTAATTACAAAACTAAATTAGCATCACTAGCTAAGGTAAATTACAAAGCATTTTTCAGCTATGTCTGAACTCTACAAGGGAAGGTCCGGCTTTGTGCCGAACTAGCTGGGGAGGGTACCACTTATACTGAACCTGAATATATTACCAATTTGCTAGTGGACAGGTTTGGTGAAAACATCACACCTCTGTCCCCACCAATCATACCCCATAACATACCTGTCACCAGTCCTATGCCTAGTATCTCCAGAGAGCAGGTCATAGTTCCACTTTACAAGGCTAAAAACACAGTCTCAATGAGACAAAACAACATCCCAGGATGCCTAATAAATGGTCTAAAACAGGAGTTAGCTGAACCACTGAGCACGCTCTTCAATCTCAGTCTAAGCACTGGATTTGTCCCAGCTGATTGGAAAACAGCAACCGTAATCCTCTTGCACAAATGGGGTCCCTCAACTGAATGTGTGAACTATAGACCCATAAGCCTAACCAGCCTTATCTGCAAGGCTATGGAGAGAATCATCATGGATCTTATCAACAAGGATATAGGTGATCTTCAAACTCTTGACCCAAACTAGTTTGGCTTTGTTAAGGGCAAATCTTGCCTACTAAACCTGGTGGACTTCTTTGAGAATGCCACCAAGGTCCTGGATGAAGGCAAAACAGTTCACACTGATTATCTCAAACTAGCCAAGCTCTTTGACACAATCCATGACTCAGACATCATTGAGAAGCTCACCCAGCTGGGGATTAACCCTTATGTCACTAGATGGGTGCCACCTGGCTCATAAACAAAACACATACAGAAAACATTGGGGATGCCAACTCTACTAGCAGACCTGTTATGAGTGGTGTTCCACAGGGATTTGTGCTAGGCCCCCTACTTTTTGGTATCTATTTTCAGAGGTCCAGGCAAAAATAGACGGCCTCAATCTTACCAAGTTTGCTGATGACTTCAAACTGGGTGCAATCATCTAATCCCCAAAAACGTCAACATAATACAAAACAGGCTTACACAGACAAATGATTGGTGTCAAAGCCACAGACTTAAACTAAATGCAAAAAAAAAATGCATTATCATCCCCTTCGACAAAGGAAAACCCCCTGCTAATTACAGCATTAATAATATCCCCTAAGTTTAAACCCAGTGGTGAGAGATTTAGGAATGCAAGTTGACAGCAGCCTTAATTTTGATCATCAGGTATCCACAGTAGTAAGGAAGGCCTTCTACGTTGCACACCTCATAAGCAAGGGTATAGCATCCAAAGCTAAGGAGGTTATAACTCCCCTGTGCTCAGTTCTCATCAGACCAATAATAGAGTACAATGCTCCCTTCACCAAATATCTGCAGCAATTGGAGAGACCTCAAAGGTTTCTCACCAAGAAAATTCAGGCCCTACAACACATGACCTACACGGACTGACTGAAGGCCCTATCACTTTACTCAGTATCATATAGACTTTTTAGGGTCGGCTTGCACTTGGCCTACACAGCAGTCTCGGACCATGCCTTGATGAAGTTGCTGCATATCCGCAAATCCAATGGGATAAAATTCACTCACTCTAGGGATTTTAACCCTTAAGAGACTGGAGAATGTGTGCAGGATTCTGAAGAAATGTTTCAAAGAAATATGTTTGATGGAGATGAGTCAGCAAATGGTGGATGTATAATTACTAGTTGGGAGGGCTGCAGGATAAGAAAATAAAGCAGTGTGCCCTAACCACTTTATTTTCTTATCAGTTTTATGTTTTGCGGTTATTTCCATTATTCAGAGGGTTGCAGGATGACTTACTTAGATAAATGGTGTTGCAGAATGAGCCAAAAAATGAAGGAGAGATTTCCTGGGGGGGACAATAAATATTTCACTGAAACTGTTAAGACCCTTGCCGAAACACAAACTAATAGCAATGGCCCCAACTTACCATCCACACAAAATAACACAACGGCACAATATAATACCTCCCGCTTTAGCCTTCACCCAGTTCCAATCAAAACCATTTCAAAACCCCTCCATAAGCTTAAACCAACCACCCTGGCAGCAGACAACTTACCAGTAGAATATCTACAGCTAGCTGTAGAGGCTATAGCCTATCCTTTTGCTATTCTAATTAATAGATCAATATCAGAATGCAAGGTACCTACTATGTGGAAAATCTCCCACATAATACCGTTACACAAGGGTGGTGACTCCATGGAACTAAATAACTACCAGCCAATTGCTATTTTATCACCCTTATCAAAAATACTTGAAAGGGTTGTACACACTCAGCTGATGGACCACCTTCTAAAAAACAACCTGCTATCTAAATATCAGCATATCATTAGACCCTTCCACAGCACCACCACAGCACTAATGTCCTTTACCAACACAGTCAACCACCACAGAAACCAGGGGCAACTAGTTTCTGCCATTTTTATAGACCTGTCTAAAGCTTTCGATATGGTCAACCATAATAAACTCCTAAATACATTATCCACTCTAAACATCAGCACCCCTACTATGTCATGGCTTAAAAACTACTTGTCTGAGCACTAGCAAACAATAAAATGGCAAAACCAACTCTCCGCCCTCTTACCAGTATCCTTAGGAGTCCCTCAGGGATCAATACTTGGCCCACTCCTCTTCTCTCTATTTACCAATAAGCTCTCTACCTCCACACCTAATGCCTCAATAGTTCAATATGCTGATGACACCACCCTCATATGTGCAGCCCAAACATTAGATGATCTTCATTCCCTAACACAAAACTGTTTCTCACTAGCTGAGACCTGGTTCACTAATTCCCAGCTTATTCTAAACCCAAACAAAACAAAACTTCTTATTTTTGGACCTTGTAGATCCCCTCCCCCGCATGACAACTTTACCATTACATCCAGGAAGAAAACCATGATCCCCCCACCTCCCACACTAAACTTTTAGGTGTAGAAATAGACAACAACCTCAGATTTGACATTCATATTGCCCAAACTATCACGAAAGTTCATAAAAAACTAGGATTCCTCTATCAGACAAGTAATTTCTCACTAGCCACACTAAAGCCACTATAGCCAGGATTCATCTGTTGTCCACCCTCCTCTATGGATCTCCAATACTAACCAACCTCCGCAAAACTGACCTAAAAAAATTAGAATCTTGTTATAACAAGATTGCTAGATTTGCTACTGGGACTCTATATAGATCCACCATTGTGTAGCTCTCAAACAACTAAACTGGCTAGAGCTGCCTCAACTACTAAAATTCAATCAGTTGACACTGGCACACAAACTATACTACCACCCAGCTATAAGCCCGGCACTCCAGAACCTAATCACACCTTATTCTACTACAAAACCCTTAAGAACCACCTAGAAGTTATCAAACATAATAATGAAGTTGAGAAATCTCTCTTCAGTTACTCTATCTCAAAAGTATGGAATACCCTACCTAGTCAACTAATTTCCAATTCCTCCACCACTCAATTTAAAAAACTCCTCAAGACACGCTATATGAATTCCTGACTATGATCCTGTGACTCCCCAGGTTAAATTACCACTGAACAATCTGTTCCCATCTTAATCCAATATGCCTTACAACTTCATACTCTGTTTCCAAAACTAACCAGTCTGTCTCTTGCTAGACCTACAAATTTAGATCTTGTCCATCCATCCAACCAACCAGAAACCCTGACTTAATTACAACTCTAAACATTATGCTTACTATGCAACTCTGCTTTACTACAACAATGCATGTCCCATCTAGGTGTAACTTTGATAGTATCATCATCATTAGGTAAAGAATTTATAATTCTTTTGTAAAGTATAATTTTGATGACACACTTGTAAAGTGTAATTTTGATAGCATCATCATCATTAAGTAAAGAATTTATAATAATTATTTCCATATACTATATGTAAGTATGTTTTATACTGTCTTGCCTTTTATTACTATGTATTGTCTGACATTTACCATGTTATACATAGATATCCAATGTCAATAAGTTCACTGATTGTGTCCTGATTATTTTATATATTTGATACACATCTTTATGCATTTTATGTATCTATCTGTTTGTATAAACTTATGCATTTTAGCTGGAGCTTTTCTCCCAAGGCCTCCGCTGAATATGGACCTGTGTCCAATCGGACATTCCCGGTAAACAAAGGTAAAATAAATAAATTAATTAAATTATGGTGAAAATACAAAAGGAGGAGGATGCAGACACAATCCTGAAGAATAATGGTGAGATGGAAAAGAAAATGTGCAGAGAAAGTAAAAGAAGGCAAAAGTGGAGTAGTGAAAAAAGAAGGCAGATGAGATGAAAAATGAAAGTGCATGGTGAGGATTCAAAGTAAAGAAGACAAAGAAATAGGTATGAAATGTGGGACAATTTAATGGCTCTTTGGTGTGTAATAGCACATGAGGTAAGAGCATTTATTCATATTAACAAAGAGACATTTTGTGAAGTTATATTTGAAACTGTTTTTTTCAATGGAAAATTTTCTTGGAGAATATGAAAAAAGAAAGACTATAGCCCATGGAATCTGTATGTGATAAAACATTTAACAGGGAAATAAAAAAAAAAAAATCATGTACAATTTTAAACATAGGTAGATATAGAGACTTTAAAAGGACATTTGAAAACTTTATACAAAGAAGTATTGGACATTGCAAAAGTTTATGACAAAAGGGTTTTATGGACAGGTGGCTGAGACTGTAATATTGTGTTAAAAACAGAGAAAAATATATATACCAAGCATGATAATTGTGGATGGGAATATGGATGTCTTAAAATACTGGGAACAACTCAAAACATGCCTTTTTTTTATTTATTATTATTTTTTATTTTTGTGGAAAAGAAGATGAGTAACTATGACAAAAGAAATGCTATATTTGTCGGGAAATTGGGCATGATGCAAAAAAAGTGAATTGAAATGTTATAAATGTAACAAAATTGGACATTTATGGATAGATCGGAAAATGAAATAAGGGTAAGGAAAATGTAAAAGAAAGAAACAATGAACACAGAGAACAAATTTTAGATGTAGTAGAAATAGAAGAAAAAATAGACAAGGAAGAAATAATAAAGAGGACATAGAAGAAGGTTCTGAATTAAGTGATGAAGTAGACATAAATTGGGATGTAGTAAAAGAAAATAAAAACTCTATTGGTAAAAAGGTAAAGGACAGAAAAAGAAAATTTAAAAGGATAAGTACAAAAGTAAAAAGAAAGGAAATGAATGAAAAAATATATATACAGCTAATGATTGGGGACTGATATAATGGATAAGGTGTTTGAATCACAGACACAAGGTGCAGTGTTTGATTCTTACCTTTGGGAGGGAAACTGGCTAGGCTGAAAATGGCCTACTAAGAAAAGTAGGCTAATAATTAGCTATGAACTTATGAAACCATGAGTCAAAGGGAAATTGAAAAATTTAGTGTGCTTTCTGTAAATGTGAATAGTATTAAGAATATAGTAAGCAGAATAGGGATTTTGGAGTGGTATAATACATGTGATGTAGATGTAATTTTATTGGAAGACACAATATTTTTAACAAATGAAGAAAGATTACAAACAGAGAAACTATGGGGAGGAAAGTTAATCTGAAATTTGGGTATTAAGTGATGATCTGGAATACATGTGTTCTGTAGTAATATAACTTTAGCAAAAATGAGAAGGTTAACCATTGTAGAATTAAAATAGAAAGAGCAAGTATATAGTATTATAACATTATATGCTTATACTAATTATAAAGAGAGGGAAACTTATTTAATCAGATTTTAGACTATGTAGTAATAAATATGAATATCATAATTACAGGAGACATTAACTGTGATTTAAAATGCAAGGATAGAAAGAAAGGAAATTATCTAAGAAAATATTAGAAGTTATAAGATGTGGTAAGTTAAAACACAGGAACAAAAGTTTTTGGGCTTACAAAAGGGGTATTTATAGAACTGAAAAAGATTATTTTATAGTATCAGAAGGTTTAGTTATTGCAGGAGGGGAGGTAGTTGATAAAGGAACACAAGGGATATGTAAAAATAGGCAAAGGAATAAAAAGGATAAATGAGAAAGCATGGAATGAAGAAGGAAAGATAATAGTAATACAGTTATGGAAAGATCATTTTAGTATGAGAACATTTTATAAAATTGGTCTTAATGGTGGATGGTATTTAAGAAAAATATAAAACTTTTTTTTACAGTGGCAATATGACGAGAGAAAAGTAGATAAAGAAAAATATAAAAGAACCTATAATTATGCATTCGAAGATTTAGAACATAATGATAAAAAGTACTTTGCCAAATAAAAACAATTTTATGAAAGAAATCCAAGAAAAAATAAAATAATTGTTATATATGCAATAATTTGTTTTATAAGGAAAAAGAGAAGTACTGAGTTACTTAAGCAGATTAGCAAAGGAAGATGGTAGTGTAATGAGAGAAATAAAAAAAATGTAAAAGGAAAATATAAAGAGCTCTGGAAAATATCATGAATACTGTAGTATAATATGTACAAGAAATGTTTAAAGAAAAAAGAAAGTAGTGAATAAAACATGAAAAGCAAAAAAGTTAACCAAAAAAGAGAACAAAGATTTGGAAAAAGAGATTACATTAAATAAGGTGGATAAAGTATTAGGACAAGTAAATATAGAGTTGGCTGTAGGACCAGATGGAATAGGGTATGACATGTATAAATATATTAAGAAATTGGCAAAAAATATATTTTTAAAGATTTTAAATGAATGGTTAAATGAAGGTTTTATATATAAAGAATTATGCAGTGGAATACTTAAATTCATATGGAAGAAGGAATATAGAAGACAATTAAAAAATGGAGACCGATGGTATTGAATAATAATTTTTATAAAATCTTTATCAAAATAACACAAAAGAGATTTGAAACTAAAATGGAAAATATTATGGAAGACAGTATAAGTGGGAAGGGTTGTCAAGAATTATTAATGACAGTCAGAAAAGTGGTGGATGATATGAATAGAAAAGAAGAAGTGGAAATCATGATAGGAGACCTTAACAAGGTGCTTGATACAACTGGACATAAAATCTTATAGATAACAATGAAAGAATATAAGTGAAAAAGTTAGGAAAATATATATGTCAGCATATTATAATAGTAAAGTAAAAATGTTTGTAAATGACTGGTTAAGCCAAAAGTTACATATGAAGACTGGTGTAAGACAGGGATGTCCAATGAGTTGTATACTCTTTTCATTAGCAATGAATGTGACAGTATGTGAAATAAAGTACAAAATGAAGATGGCTCAGTATACAACACATGTAGGTTAAGAAATACAGCTCTGTTAACATACAGTATGCATATGACATTATATTAATAGCAAAAAACAAAATTTATATAAAATAAGTAATAATTTGCACAAAAGAGTGTCTAGAGGTGATTGGGATGGTTTTAAATAAAGAGAAAAGTAAAGGTTTAGTTGATGTAGTAAAGATAGGGAGTATATATTTTGCAATGAATGAAACTCCTGTGTTAGGTATAAAATTTGGAAATAAAAATGTAAGTAGAATTCAATGGGAAAACAACACACAGTGTGTGCTTGTGTGTAACCATTTTAGCCAAAACACAGTTACTGCTGGTAAGCTAGCAATGTAAGACACTGGGCTCAGTGGGAGATGGATGAGTGCCTGGTAAGTCAGGGATTATAAGCCTCCTCTGCAGATGTTTAGCGTGAACCTTATGTGAGTATGACTGAAGTGGGTTATATCCCAAGGAAGGCAGCAGTGTTCTCTTGAGAACAAACACCTCATGTACAATTCTCAAGACGGCTGTATGGATTAAAAGCCCCTAAACTATGTCCCTGACATATCACATCAGTAGCATACCCACCTTTGGTCCAGAAAGCAGTAGGTTCTATTCCAACATCAGGTAGATCAATTACTGGCATTGCAGTGTAGGATGTGGGCTGCTTCACTCCTAAATGCATCACTCTTCAGATGAGATGTTAAACCAAGGTCCAATTTGTATGAGTTGGTGTAGCTCAGGTGGATGTAAAAGATCCCACACCACCTATCAAAAAGAGTAGGGGACCATTATCTATATACAAAAATAACTCTTATTTACAAAATATTTACAAATATATAAATATATAGATACACAAATCTGTTTACACATATTCATACTTTCCTTTACAATCATACTAAATTTTCATCCCTATTAGACCCTCACTCCTTTTTCCATAACCACCATCTGATTATAGGTTCATAGGTAGGTACTAGGCTATCTGCCCAAAGGCATTTATAAGCCTAGCCAGAATGTGTTGGCATTCGCTGCCCCCTTAGATTAGTTTCCTGTGCCTCTGTCCAGCAGAGCCATTGAAGTGATCCCTGGGGTAAACTTTCTGTTTCCCATCCACTCGTCAAGGTTTCTCTTGAAGAGGGTTAGCGAGGAGCTCTGCCTAATGTAGACTGGAATCTTGTTCCAGAGCATGGGAAGTCTCTGGGACAGGAATCTATCCCTCCAGCACATCCTATTTATTGTTGTGGTGAGGTTTATATCCCTGGAGCATGTGGCTCGAGGGGATATGGTTTTCTTTAGATGGAGTATTTCTGTCAATTCTGGGTTGGACATGGCCTTGTATGTCAGGCAGAGATCACCTCTGAGTAGGCAGTATGCAGCCGAGTACAGCTGGAGTTTCTTCAGTTGAGCTGCATAGGGCATCTGCTTGAAGCCAGTGATTCTCTTGGTGAGGTACCTCTGTGGTCTTTCCAGTTGTTGCAGGTGTCTTGTAAGGTACATCCCAAATGGGGCATTGTACTCTATGATGGGTCTGATGAATGATGCGTAGAGGGACCCAATGACCTCTATCGATCTTGATGCAAACCCTTTTGTGATTAGGTGGGCCACATAGAAGGATTTTCTAACCACTTTGGCAATGTGATTATCAAAGGAGAGGTTACTATCTACTTGGGTCCCCAGATCCCTTATTACATCTTCCATATTTAGGGGGCTACCACCTATGTGGTAATTTGTGGGTACTTTGTTTTTTCCAAAGGGGATGACTATGTATGGCATTTAGCTTGAGGCCATGGTTTTGACACCAGGTATCTGTCTCAGTGAGACCCTTTTGGAGGATGTCTGTGTCAGCCGGAGAGTCAATTATAGCCCCTAGTTTGCAGTCGTCTGCGAACTTGGTCAGCCATAGTCCTCCTGTACTTGCCTGTACCTCTGAGAAGTATATGCTGAACAGCTGGGGTCCTAGGACTGAGCCCTGGGGAATGCCACTTGTAACCGATTTAGAGTCAGACCTAGCTCCTGCAACTCTTACCATGTGGGTTCTGTCCGTGAGCCAGTTGGCAACCCATCTCATGACATAGGAGTTTATGTTCAGGCTGGTGAGCTTGTCTATAATACCTGAGTGGGGAATGGTGTCGAAGGCCTTTGCGAGGTCCAGATAGGCTGTCTGGACCACCTTTCCCTCATCTATAGCCTTGGTAACTGTCTCAAAGAAGTCCACCAGGTTTAGGAGGCATGATCTGCCCTTAACAAAGCTGAACTGGGTAGGGTTCAGTGTTTGGAGGTTCCCAATGTCTCTGTCAATGAGATCCATGATGATGCACTCCATAGCTTTGCTGACCAAGCTAGTCAGGCTTATAGGGTGATAGTTCTCGGGGTCCGTTGTGGCTCCCCCTTTGTGGAGTGGAATAACCATTGCTGTGCACCACTCTCTGGGCATGTAGCCTGTGGAGAGGCTGAGTTTAAACAGTGTGTTTAGGTGAGGGGTTAGTTCATCTTTGAGCTTGTGTAGGACGCAGCCTGGGACACCGTCCGGTCCCATGTGATGCTGTGTTCTTGGCTTTGGGGAGGGCTGTTTTAACCTGAGTGTCTGTGATTTCAGGGGCACTACATTCTAGTTATGGGCCCTTTTGGGGGTGAGAGGGAGGTGAAGTTTGCACTGAACCTGTCTGCCAGGATGTTGGTTATATCGGTCAGTTCAGTGTATTTTGTGCCATTCTGCACGAACGCCGAGCAGATCTGAGAATTGCCACTTAGATTCGTTGCATAGCTAAAGAATGCCTTGTGGTTATCTTTGGAGTCCATGGCAATTTTTTTTTCAAAGCTAGCCTTGGATGATTTTATGAGGGAATGTAGTTTCTTGCTGATACTGATTAGGGATGTCTTCCATTCTTGGGATTTTACTCTTTTCTGTACTAGTTTCTTCTTTCAATTGTATTGCTTGTTTATGGCAAGGGTTCACCAGACTGGTTTCCTTTTGTTGGAGGAGTGAGTCTTGGTCTTGTTTGGGATAGCACAATCCATGCATTCTTGTAGGTGCCCGTACAGTGCATTAGTAAAGGATTTTGCAGCTTGGATAGCGTTATCCTTTATCATGGGGGGTTTGAAACTTCCCACCTCAGTCTTAAGTAACGTGAAGTTTGCTTTTGAAAAGTTTTTCATGGTGGTTTCTTTGACTGGAGGTAGTGGCAGAATGTGGCTTTCCAGAGTGATTAGTTTATATTCAGATCTAACCAGTGAGGGGTTGATCTCCGGTGTGGAACACCGGACGCCCATGTTGGTGATGACCAGGTCCAATATGTTGTCACCTCTGGTGGGGGTGTTGACCAGTTGAGCCAGAGCATTTGAGTTTATAAATTCTAGGAAATTTTGGGCAAGGGAGTTTGTACTTATGTAGTTCTCCCAGTTAATGTCTGGGTAATTGAAATCACCCAATATCAGGGTGTTTGGTAGGACCTTTATGTTTCCCAGTGTTTCCAGGATTGCGAAGTGGAGGTCCTGAGACATGGTGGGTGATCTGTAGCAAGCTATAATTTGAATAGCAGTTTTGCCCGTTGTTAGTTGTACGTGAATGATCTCTGAAGCATTGTGCTCTGCCACTAACCTGGAGTTGTGGGTATCCTTGATGAATATGGATACTCTCCCTCCTTTTGTATTTCGGTCTGGGTTTTGTGGCCGAAATGTGGCCTGACCTTCTGTAGTGCGAGTGATTGGGTAATAGCAGGGGCTGAGTAGTAATCTGATCTTCCAACTCTTCCATTCTTACTGCTATATAAACCCTGTGTCTTATAAAGGTTCTGCTTGTATTGTCAGGCTCTGGATTGCATTGCATAAGTGGAAATTCCTTAAGATTCCAAGAACAGGATAAGTTATTTCTTACACTAATTTCACTGAATTGCACTTCTGAAATGCTTATAATTGTGCTATACAGTTGATCTACTATATTTTTGCACTGTTATAAAGCTTTTTTATTGTTTCACTGCATTTATGTACTGTTTTAAACTGTTTTAACATTACTTAACTGTAAACTGCTTTTTCATACTGAGTTGTATTTTCTGTTTTTCTTTTCTGTGCATTTTTGTCTGTTAAAAGCATTCTCGAGTCTGCTCCTTGATCTGTTTAAAACTTTCATTTTAGTGGCTACAGCTAGGAACTGTAATTTCATACTTGGTGGTCTTGCAGTTGCCCGCCCATACTGTATATTTGATCTGTGACACTCCTCCCAGTCTAGTGTTATTAGTTCATTCAATCTAATAGAGAACATTTGTGAAGGCCAACCCACTCAGATTCTTAACGTTGAATTAACTTCTGTTCCAGCTTTCTCCATTTCCACTTTACTGGAAAAAAAAATTCTAAGCTTGCTTCCCCCCTTTCCTGTGGCAGGTCAGATACAGATTTGCTGTGTCCAGGACTGTTTGTGAGCTCCTAAGCCCCCCCCCCCCACTTAACTGGGGTTAAACTATTCCTGGTGCCATAAAGTCTGTTTTTCAAAATTTCACTTGCAACTAACCAGCGTTTTAGTTTTAGCACTCATCTGTTTCTTTGATCTCAGCATTTGCTCAGAACTCATTGTAAGCACTAAATAAGCTACAAATTACTACAGCACTCAGCTTTCCTCACTTGTCTAGAGGAAAACAGTTTTTAGTACTTAATAAATAAACACCTATTCAGGCATGTCTAAAGGTCAGCTCCCGGTGTTTTCTCCTGTCTACCTGATGAATCTGGGCATCTTGGGACAATGCAGCAATTGCCTCATGTACACAGACAACCCTCTCCTCCTACCACCCAACACTACGACCTGTGAGAGATGCACTTATATAGCCAAACTGGAAGCAAAGATCTCTTTACCAAAGACTGGCCTAGACAGTCAAGAGAAGAAGGTAAACACTTGCACCGCACCACACTCATCATATAGTCCCTCAAAACCTACACCACCAAAACACACACACACAACCACAAAACACACACCTACATTTGTGGAGGCTCTCAGTACTAATCTGCCCAAACAACAGAGACCTCCAAAGCAGAAATGCAAGCAACCTCCACCCCCCAACATAACCCAAATGACACATAGCCCACATACTCAGCGTGCCACTCAACTACAGCCCAAAAGGCATAATGTACCCAACACTCTAGTCATAGGTGACTCTATAGTCAGGCACACTGATGTTCCACTCACCAGGCTAAACAAGGAAAAAGTTACTGTCAGCTGCCTGTCAGGTGCCAGGATCCATACATAGCACACACTCAGGTCACTCCACAACAAGTACAAATATGACTCTGTCATTGTCCATGTTGGTGTGAATGACCTGAGACGTACCTCCCTGGACTACATGAAAAGAGACATGGAGGAGCTCTCTGATCTTGTAGCCCAGGCCGGTATGACCCTAGCCCTGAGTAGCATCCTGCCATCACCCAGAATCACACCACAGTACAATGACAAAATGATTGACTTTAACAATTGGCTAAGCTTCTGGTGTCATTCTAAGGGAATCCAGTATCTGTCTGCTTGGGATGACATGATCAACAGACCACACTGCTTTGCCAGAGATGGCCTGCACCTGTCACCCTTGGGATTCCGGATACTGGCAAAGGCTCTTGCCACCCCTATAGTGCCTTTTTTAGGCAAGGTTCAAATGACAAATTCACCACAGTAACAGGTACAAGCAAGCAAAATCTGAGGGTAATGCTACTCAATGCTAGAAGTCTAAACCTCAAAATGCACTCACTCGAGGCACTCCTTAAAATGGAGAACATTGACATCTGTGCAGTGACAGAGACCTGGTTCAAAGCTCCAGAGAGCACCCCTGCATTACCAGGCTATAATTCATACTGCAAAAAAAAACGAAAAAAAAACACATTTATTATTCACCAATGCCCTCCACCACCACCATTCCTTTGGCCTGGGAGGGTATTGGCTTGTGTTTGAGGCTATAATTCATACCACACCTTTCGGCCATCAAACCCGAACCGAAGCACTAAAGGTGGAAGCGTGTCCATATTCATTAAGGATATTCACACCTCCAAACTAGTTGCTCAGCATAATGCATCCGAGATTATCCAAGTTCAACTAACTCTGGGCAAAACCGCAATCCAGATTATAGCTTGCTACAGACCCCCACCATGCCCCAGGATTCCCACTCCTCTTTTCTTGATACACTGGAAAATATTAAGGTACAACCCAACACTCTAATAATGGGTGATTTCAACTACCCTACCATTAACTGGGAAAACTACTCATGTACCAACTCTTTTGCTCAACGTTTTCTGGAAATCATCAATTCCAACACTTTGGATCAACTTATCCACACCCCCACCAGAGGCAGCAATATCCTAGACCTGGTCATCACCAACATGGGTGACTGGTGTTCCACACCAGAGGTCAGCTCCTTGTTGGTCAGATCCGACCACAAGCTAATCACCCTAGAAATCCACATCCTGCTCCCACCCCCCATTAGGAAAACAACCGTAAAAAATTTCTCCAAAGCCAACTTCACGCTTCTTAAGCCATGCAGATGGACAATAGAGGTACAACTGCTAAATCGTACACAAATGCACTTTATAAGCACTTACACGAGTGCATGGATCGTGCTATCCCTAACAGAACCAAGATGCTATCCTCCAAAAATAGGAAGCCAATCTGGTGGTCTTCTGCCATAAACAAACTCTACAACAGAAGAAAGAAACTGTTGCAAAAAAGAGTAAAATCCCACGATTGGAGGAACTCCCTGGTCAGCCTCAGTAAGAAGCTGAGATCCCTCATAAAATCCTCTAAAGCTAGTTATGAAAACAAAATTGCCACTGATTCTAAAGACAACCACAAAGCATTCTATAGCTATGTCAAAAATCTCAATGGCAACACTCAGATCTGCTCTGAGTTACAGCACAATGACACTAAATATACAGAACCAACTGATTTTGCCAACATCCTGGCAGATAGGATCAGTGCTAACTTTACCCCCCACTCACCCCCTAAAGGGCCCATCTTTATACCAGAAGAATGCAAAGTTCCTGTAATCAGGGCTGCACAGGTAAAAACTTCACTCTCCAAAGCCAAGAACACAGCATCCACGGGACCTGACAACATCCCACGTTGCCTCCTACATGAACTACAGAATGAACTGGCACCCCACCTAAGTACCATGTTCAATCATAGCCTCACCTCAGGCTTTGTGCCCATTGAATGGCGCACTGCAACAGTTATCCCACTCCACAAAGTGGGGCCACAACAGACCCCGGGAACTACTGCCCCATTAGCCTGACGAGCCTCGTCTGCAAGGCCATGGAATGTATCATCATGGAACTCATAAACAAAGACATTGGAGATCTTCAAACCCTGGACCTCACACAGTTTGGGTTTGTAAAAGGCAGATCGTGTCTCCTAAACCTGATGGACTTCTTTGAAGTAGTCACCAAAGCCATAGATGAGGGTAAGGTGGTTCACACAGCCTATCTAGATCTCGCCAAGGCGTTCAACACCATCCCCTACTCTGGAATTATAGATAAACTCACTAAACTAGGTATAAATCCCTATGTCACAAGATGGGTTGCCAACTGGCTTACTGAAAGAACTCACACTGTGAAAGTAGCAGACTCCAAATCAGACTTCAGACCAGTGACAAGTGGAGTACCACAGGGTTCAGTCCTGGGTCCTCTCCTGTTTGGTATCTACTTCTCTGAAGTACAGACTAACACAGAAGGTCTTTGGCTAACTAAATTCGCAGATGACTGCAAACTAGGAGCCATAATTGAAACTCCTAACGATGTGGACATCCTACAAAAGGGCCTCACTGAGACAGATGCCTGGTGTCAAAGACATGGTCTCAGGCTCAATGCCAAAAAGTGCATTGTCATCCCCTTTGGTAAAAAATCTGTATCCATGAACTACCACATAGGCGGTAGTCTACTTAACACTGAAAGTGTGATAAGAGACCTTGGGACACAGGTGGACAGTAGTCTCTCCTTTGATAATTACATCGCCAAAGTGGTCAGGAAATCCTTCTACATGGCACACCTCATCACAAAGGTTTCTCATCCAGGAAAAAAGAGGTCATTGTTCCCCTCTACGCATCACTCATTAGACCCATTATAGAGTACAACGCCTCTTTTGGTATGTACCTCACAAGACATCTACAACAACTGGAAAGGCCACAAAAATACCTCACAAAGAGGATTACTGGCCTCAAACAGATGCCTTACGCAGACCGTCTCAAAAAACTCCAGCTTTACTCCATCGCATATCGCCTACTCAGAGGCGATCTCTGCCTAACATACAAAGCTATGCCAAACCCAGAGCTGTTGGACATGCTCACTTAAAGAAATCGCAATCCCTCTGAGCTACATGCTCTAGGGACCTAAACCTTGTCACCACAATAAACAGAACATGCTGGAGGGATAGATTCCTGTCCCAAAATCTTCCCATACTCTGGAACAGACTACCTATCTATGTCAAACAGAGCTCCTCATTAGCACTCTTCAAGAAAAATCTTGATGATTGGATGGGTAATAGGAAATTCACCCCTGGGGATCACTTCTGTGGTTCTGCTTGACAGGGGCACAGGAAAATAAGTTTCTTGGGTTGCGAAAGCCAGGGTACATTTTTGGCTAGGCTTGTATAGGCCCTAGGGCCAATAGCCTAGTACCTACCTATGAACCTATGAGTTGTAGCCTGGTAGTGCTGGGGTGCTCTCTGGAGCCTTAAACCAGGTTTTTGTTACTGTACATATATCGATTTTCTCCATACTGAGGAGTGTCTCGAGTGCGTGCATTTTGAGGTTTAGACTTCTGGCATTGAGTAGCATTACCCTCAGTTTTTTGTTACTTGTGCTATTTATGGCGGTGGGTTTGCCTACTGAGCCTTGCCTAAAAAAGGCACTATGGGGTAGTAAGAGCCTTGGCCAGTATTTGAAAGCCTAAGGGTGACAGGTGCAAGCCGTCTCTAGTAAAGCAGCGTGGCTTGTTGAGCATGTCACCCCAGGCAGACAGACACTGGATCCCCTTTGAATGACACCAGAAGCTTAGCCAGTTGTTGAAATTGATAATTTTGTTCTCTATACCGTGTTATCATTCTTGGTGAGGGCAGGATGCTACTCAGGGTCAGGGTCATACCAGCCTGGGCTACGTGATCAGAGAGCTCCTGCATGTCATTCACACCAACATGGACAATGACAGAGTCATATTTGTACTTGTTCTGGTGTGACCTAAGTGCTTGTGTTATCTGGTGGATCCTGGCACCCGACAGGCAGCTAACAGTAACCTTCTCCATGTTCATACTAGTGAGTGGGACGTCGGTGTGCCTGGCTATAGAGTCACCTATTACTAGTGTGTTGGGTATGTTATTTTGTCTTAAGGGCTGTAATTGCATGGCACACTGGTTTTGTGAAGTATGTGTTTCATGGTTTGTGTTGGGGGGTGGAAGTTGCTTGGATGTCTGCTTTGGAGGTCTCTGTTGCTTTTGGAGATTTTTATTTAGAGCCTCCAAGTATGTTTTCATGTATTTATGTGTGTTTTTTGCTGGTGCTGGTTTCATATGTCTATGTGAGACTGGTGGTGTGATGCAAGTAATTCCCTTCTCCTCTTGACTGCCTGGTCCAGTCTTGGGTTGAGAGATCTGTGTACATGAGGCAATTGTAACATTGGCTCAAAATGCCCAGATTCACCAGTTGGACCGGAGAGTACACCTGAAACTGCCCTTTGGACATGCCTGGATAGGTACAGTGAACTGTTTTACTGACTGGCTGGTAAGGTCGAATAGAGAGCCTTGTCCTTCTCTACAGTATAGGGGGGTCTAGTGCTAAGGTTTATTAGTACTTGCTATGAGTTTTGAGCAAGTGCTGGGATGAGAAGTGAATGGTTTGAGTGCTTAAGTTGAAAGTTTGTCTAGCTCAAAGGGAAAAATTGAAGAGTAGACTTTGTGGAGCCGGGAATAGTTATACCCAAGCTAACCAGTGCTGCCCGGTGCACAAAACCATGCAAATGCGGGTTTTATAGCAGAGAAATAAAAGAGATAGAAATTAGCCCAAAATGGTCAATAAACTACTAATTTCTGGGCTGAAACCACTCCTCCAGGGACAAATAGGCTGCTCAAAGCTCCCTCTCTCACAGTGAACAGAGAAACTTCCTTCTATCCAAGTAAGGTATGGGCAAACACAGAAACTTGTAACACAGCCCTGAATTCAGCACTAACCTGAAAACTGGACTATACTACCTTAGAAAGGCAGGAAAACACGTTTTACTTAATATTGTGGCTAAAATCCATTTTCCATTAAACACAATTACATTTATTCTTTATATTATTTACTTCTGTTGTTATAATATCCATATTTAATCATATCCATGTGCTTTTATAGCTTCAAAAAAATCTTCTTTACATAGATTTCCCCATAACCTTTTTACTCTTGTACATTTCAAAAACACATGTTGCGTAGTTTAATCTTCTTGACAATATAAACATATTCTCTTTTATTTTTATATAGTATATTACCTTTTACTGGCTATTTATCTATTACCAGTCTCCACAAAAAATCTCCCGATTCGACTTTCTGATTACACAATTTTCTCCTAATGCTTACAGCTTTAATATTTTCATCTGTTAGATTTTCCCATGGTTTTACATAGTAATGTTTTATCATTACATTCTTATACCATACTCGTCTATCTTTTTTGTATATCAATTTTTATTTTCCACAAAAAATTTTTGCTTGGTAACATTTTATTTCCTCATTTATATATACTTTTTTGGTGGTTTCACCAGGAGAATCCAGAACCTCAAACATCTACCCTACACAGATAGGCTAAAGACCCTGTCCCTCTACTCAGTCTCATACAGACTCCTCAGAGGTGACCTCTGTCTGGCATACAAAGCAATCTCAGACCCTGCCTTGATGGGACTGCTGCTTATCCACAAGTAATGCTCCACTCGAGTAACCCGCGACCTCAACCTGGTCTGTGACATCAATGGATAGAACCTGTTGGCGGGAGAGATTTTTGTCCCACAGACTCCCCATTTCTGTGGAATAGACCCCCTCTCCATTTCAAGCAGAGTACTTCAATAACCCTTTTAAGAGCAACCTGGATAACTGGATGTGGAACAGAAAAAACACCCCTGTGATTCCACTTGTGTCCCTGCTGGACAGGGGCATCGGGTGCTGACTTGGAACACGGGCTAAATTCTTGCCTAGGCTTGTAAGGGCCTGAGGGCCAATCACCTAGTAACTTCCTATAATTACAAGAATTAGTGTACCACTACATAGAAAGTGCAAAATATAAATAAGCAAAATAAAAGGAAATGAGCTGACTGATGTAGGATATCAGACAGATATCAACTTCCAAATACCAAACGAGCTGAACACTGCTGCTACACTGGATTCTCTGGAACAGAATCACTTCACCAGAATTCTGGAGGAGTATCTTAAAATGAGTCAGCATTAGCAGCTATGACATCAGCAAAGTATTTTTAAGAACCCTTATTCCTGTAGTTGATCTAGAGGTTCTTGCCTCCTTCCTGATCAGTTAAAGTCAAACTACAAGCAAAATATTTTCTGGAAAGTTCCAGTTACATGATGTAGTGCATGACAGGAAGTAACTGCAAAGAAGCACAAAGCCATGCTAATGTGAGTGTATGTCCTGCTGCAACTCTTCTGTCTTTCCCACAGAGAACCAGTTACCAGTTTTGTGCAGGTTTTTTTTTACATTTTATAGTTACACCTTCTGTGCAGTTTTCTTTACATTTTTCACTTTTACAGCAAAACGATTACATTTTGTACAATTCTTTACATTCTGTTTTCATTTTTTGCCTCTTCTTTACAGAATTAAAAATTGCAGGGTTTTCTACAGCTTTTTCACATTTCTCATCCGTGTTGCATGTCCATTAAAAGGAAAAAGCAACTACAGAATTTATATAGCTTCTTACAAAAGAAGTATAGCTGGATCTCTGAATGGGAGATTGTTCTAAAGATCTTTACTAAAGTGAGTATTTTGAAATGGAATACTGGGAGCAGTGTATGCACAGCTTCAGGGTTGCTTTACAGGATAACAGTGAGCTGTGCAGTGGATGTCCACAGCTGCTTGTGGTACAAGGACAAGTTCAATCATGGCGTCAGAAGTTTACTATCTGTGATGTCACTGGAGTTCGAGATATAACAGTTGTTGAGGAGGTATACAGTCTTTCATTCAAATAATAGCAGAGCTATAAGTCTTATTTACAATACATTTGGGCAGGGTTGGAATCATTGTGTGACTGCTAAAACATTTTGTAATATCCTATTTAGTATTCAATATGTTTCAGGTATAGTATGTTCTATGTATTGATAATGGCACTGTCAATTCTCTTTCTTATTTGTAGTGGTACAGGGGGGGTCAGGAAGCCTACTTCAGAGCATGCTTTGTCCCTTTGTCCATTTTCAGATCATATTTGGGAGCTTGTGGTAAAGCAGCTTCAAAATTTATTATTTATTCATTTTTTTATTAATCAGGTGGGTAGAATGGACCAGGGACCCTTTTCAGCCATACACATTTATAACAATGTAAACATAAATTAACACATGAAATTAATAAAATAGTGTTTATACACATACGCACACACACACACACACACACACACACACACACACACACACACACACACACACACATACACACATACACACACGCACACACATTTTATATATATATATATATATATATATATATATATATATATATATATATATATATATATATATATATGCATATAAGTTTACTATTAAAATTTTAGGTTTGAGATGTCCATAGGTGAAAAATTCGAAACACAGATGTTCGAATTTTCATCTGGCTGAACATCTCAATGTCCGAAAGTTTATATTAGCGAATTCTTAAACTCGAAGAATTGTAGTGAGATCGCGGTACAATGAGGTTTGGGAAATTCATCCCTTTCCACACTGTAGCAGGTCTTAGAGTTGGAATATATAGTTAGCAGGGGGTGCGGGGGGCTTGCCCCCCCTGCAAAACTGTGATATTAGTTACAGGAGTTTACTTTACGTTAACTCCTATACGGACATCATGTGATGTTTTCGAAAACAATGTTGAATCTGCTGAATTCGATCAGCAGATTCGACATTGCAACTTGTTCTGTTTTTTTTTACTTTCGAGGTTTACTTTCAATGTGTCTGTCGAAAATTATTTTGACGTTCAACATATTGATACTAAACCATGTATATATATATATATATATATATATATATATATATATATATATATATAGATACACACACACAAAATTTATATGTACCACTGTATTAATAACTACTGTACTTTGTTTTGTGCTAGATGACTTGGGTCATGGCTGAAAAGGGTATGTTGTCCAGCCTTCCTACTAAGTTAACAAACTGGAAATAAATATTTTTATTTATTTATTTGACATTTGTTGACTGGGATAGCCCGACTGAGCTATTGCTCTTTTTCAGCGGAGGCCCAGGGGGAAAAGTTCCATAGTACAAAATTAATTTACACAAGTAAAAAGAATTTTTGTAACTATTATTTCAGTACAAGTAAAGAAACAACATTCAAAAGATAAAAACAGAGTAGTAAAAAGAAGTAATACTGTATTTAGATTATCAGTGGTACACAGTTCATAGAAGATGCAGTTTGTCAATCTCATTTCAGTTGGTGTACTTCTATAAAAGAAGACATAATGCAGTAGAAATAGAAGGCAGCAGGTTACTGGGTTTAAGAAGTGAAGAAATGAGGACAGTAGATAGAGACTGTTATGCATGAAGAGGAGGTAACTTTCTATACTAATGGTGGAGAAAAGGTAGGAGGGGAATACAGTATAGGTAAAGAGGGGATAGAGTTCAGGTGGGGTGAATACAGTGACAGATCCAGGTGCTGCTTAGGTAGTTTTTGATAGCTTTCTTAAAATCATTGACTTGAGCAATATTTCTAAGTGTCAAGGGAAGTTTGTTCCATGCAAAATAAATAAATAAAATAAAAGTCTTGATTAAGTCACATTTCTATTAAAGGAAGCTACAATAGACACCAGACTAAGATTTCTATTAAGAGACCTGGTATTACATTAATTCAGTGGAGTTGTCATACTGGTGAAAGGACTAAAAGTTGAAAAATGTTATTGTTGGAAAGACTTTTCCAGATTCTTGAACATCTAGACTAAGTGTACACTAAGTGAACACCATTCTCAGTGACTAGACAACACAAACATAACTCACACCTTTTTCCTCCTAATTTTAGTTTTCCTACTGGTTTTCTTGTAGCTTTAAATATCGAGGGGGATTCATAAAGGTTACCACAAAGTGAAGACTACGTGTACATTTAGTATAATCTTTCTGAATGAATAGACAGCACAAAAAATATGTTAGGGATACTCTTGGATACAGATCATGTACACAGTGTAGGCATTCATGAATATGGTTCTATGTATCAGTGGTTAGAGAAAGATGTAAAATTTGTGTGATCTAAATGAGATATCAAAGGTATTGGGATTCTTGGGATTAGTGAGATATCAGAAGATAAAATAGGATAGCATAGATGAGAGATATACACTTGGTAAGGTAGGGTAAAGGATATAGGAAAAGCAGGAGTTGAGCTCTTAGGATCTTTAGATAATTCTGATGGAATTTAATAGAATGGGCATTTTAGTACAGAATATTCAAACTAAGAATTATTAGCCAAAATCACAGAATCAGTGGAATTTACATCCTCTTTGTTAGTGACATAAGATTTTTTGTGAATGTAGTATAATTATATTGTAAGCTGCGGTGGTGCAGCGGTAGCATTCTTGCCTCACAGCAAGAGGTTCTCCCATTCGATTCTCGGCTAAAGCGCCGTCTGTGTGGAGTCTGCATGTCCTTCCTGCAGTCAAGTGGCATTCGAAAGACATGTGTAGAATGGGCGTGCCTTCGTTGAAGGTTGGGCGTTGAGCTGGCACCTCAGCATCCATAAAAAATCTACTGCCAGTCATGAGCGGACCGGAGTTACGCTGTGGCGACCCCTAACCAGGAAAAGCCGAAAGAAGAACTAAGTATAATTATATTGTGATCTTTAGCTACACGGTTGTGAATTCCATGAAGCAGGGCAAATTTTGGAAAAGATTTTCCATCTAGGGATTTCATGAATGTAGGTATGTTAGTGGGCACTACTGATTAAAAGGAAGTTTAAAGGTAACTGAGCTAAGAAGAAATGTAACTCTAACAGTTAAGGGTAACATTTATTTTTTTGCAGAGTAAGGCAGTGGCATTTTTTACCAACAGCTTGTGTTATAAACCAAAATATTTTGTTAGAGATAAAGTAGCAGAATTAATAAAATACACAAGTCATAGAACTAAGAAGTTATATAGATTCAAAGGTGTTTACTAGGCTAACGACCACAAGGGCCATTTTAAGCCTAGCCATGCATCCCAAACTCTGAGTTCTGATCCCCTTGATAAGTGTAAGCATGGGCCTGGGAGATGAACCATTTACAGGTTACCTGTGTCCATTAGAGACATAGGTGCCAAACCAGGGATGAATTTACGGTTTCCCAGCCAATTGTCTAAGTTGCACTTGAATTGGATTAGGGAGGAACTCTGCTTCACATGGATGGGGAGCCTGTTAATAGGCTTAATATAGGATGAGAGTGGCAAAGTTTATGAAAACTAGGACCAAAGAACAATGGGCAGTAAATATGGTCTGCTCCTCAAGACCAGATAATGGCATTTATTTTGATTTTGTAAGGAATAGCTTATTTGTATTTGAAAGTTTTGAAATGTATAACATTTTATATCAACAGGCTAGCGAGTGCTATGATACAATGGTTTGTTTCATCAGAGAGGAAACTTCTGAATACTGGACTAGGGGTGACCCCAAAAAGACATATGGAATGTGGTTGACCAGGAAGTATATTTTAAACTCATCTAGGATGAGCATATACTTTTGCTGTAGGTTATGAAGCATTTTTGTTTAAGGGGTGATTTACATGTTCATTTATTGTGGGGTTCGCTAACATCAGTTTTGGTATGATTATACTTCATGAAGAGCAAAATAGATCAGAGGTGAAAGTACATAAGTGTTGGTGCGGGCACACTGGGGAACCAAATGTGCTGTTGAGGCTTGGGTGAGTCATTATAATGTTGGAAGTGGGGGATCTCTTTTTGCCATACAGAATAGTCACCCCTTGCTGCTTACCAATTTAAAGCAGCTTTAAAGTGGATTCTGGGACATCTGGGTTTGAAAAAGAAGATATATATATACCAAATGCACTTCCTAGTGGGGGTGGTACCACCGGCCTTTACAGAAGTTACATAAGAAAAAGAATATATAACTGTTACGAAGGTGGAGGTCAAGAAAGTATAAAACCTTTACATGACAGCGCAACCATCATTGCTTTTGTATTGATTTTCTTGTACCTGCCCTGTTATGAAGGGAGAGTAGGGAGTAGGGCATTTTTTTCCTTCTATGCTGGAAGCTTTTTACACTGGGCCCAGAGTATGAATCTAGATTTATTTTATTACAATATGTTCATAGGTAGGTACTAGGCTATCGGCCCAAGGGCCTTCGTAAGCCTAGCCAACAAGGTTCCCTGGCTTACGCCACCCAAGAAAGTTATTTTCCTGTGCCACTGTCCAGCAGAGACACAGAAGTGATCCCCGGGGTGTATTTCCTATTTCCCATCCACTCATCAAGATTTTTCTTGAAGAGTGCTACTGAAGAACTTTGCTTGACATAGATGGGTAGCCTGTTACAGAGTATGGGAAGTCTCTGGGACAGGAATCTATCCCTCCAGCATGTCCTGTTTATTGTGATGACAAGGTTTAGGTCCCTAGAGCGTGTAGCTTGGAGGGATTGGGATTTCTTTAGGTGTAGAATGTCCAACAGCTCTGGGTTTGACATAGCTTTATATGTTAGGCAGAGATCACCTCGAAGTAGACGATATGCTATGGAGTAAAGCTGGAGTTTTTTGAGGCGGTCAGTGTAGGGCATTTGTTTGAGGCCAGTAATCCTCTTTGTGAGGTACTTCTGTGGCCTTTCCAGCTGCTGCAGATGTCTTGTGAGGTACATTCCAAAAGGGGCGTTGTACTCTATAATGGGTCTAATGAGTGTCGAGTAGAGGGGGAACAATGACTTCTTTTTTCCTGGATGAGAACCCTTTTATGATGAGGTGTACCACGTAGAAAGACTTCCTGACTACTGTGGCGATGTGACTATCAAAGGAGAGACTACTGTCCACCTGGGTCCCAAGGTCTCTTATCACACATTCAGTGTTAATTAGATTGCTGCCTATGTGGTAGTTCATGGGTACAGAGTTTTTAACAAAGGGCATGACACTGCACTTTTTGGCATTGAGCTTGAGGCCATGGCTCTGACACCAGGCATTTGTCTCAGCGAGGCCCTTCTGTAGGATGTCCACATCATTTGGGGACTTGACTATGGCTCCTAGTTTGCAGTCATCTGTGAATTTCATTAGCCAAAGGCCTTCTGTGTTAGCCTGTACTTCAGAGAAGTAGATACCAAACAGGAGAGGTCCCAGGACAGAAGCCTGTGGTACTCCACTTGTCACTGCTTTGAAGTCAGATTTGGAGTCTGCAACTTTTACGGTGTGGGTTCTGTCAGTGAGCCAGTTAGCAACCCATCTTGTGACATAGGAATGTATGGTGTTTCAGCATAGAAGGAAAACACTATCACCAAACTGAACAAATTTTAAGTGGACATAGACAAATTCCTTTTTTATTTGCAGCCCAAATCAAGCTCTCCTTTATTTAGTATGCTGCTTTACTGTCCACTGCAGCATGGCTCACAGTTTAACTCCCGATGACCTTCTCTGTCTCCCCGAAGTCTTGGACATACTCACATAGTTGTTTAGGCCCTTTTGTGAAGGATCACCAGTGTCATTTCTCTGTGCTGATAAAGACAATACTCTCTATGGGAAGTAATAGGTGAACCTGGGAGATGCCCGTGCTGTAAGTGAAGGTATGATGCTTTGTTCAGTCAGTTTAACATTACCCTTTTATGGTCTGATGTACTTTGAAGGCTTGGTCGACAATGAGGCATGGACTATGGAGATATGTCCATCCATGGGCCCTAGGACAGGCATATGTCATATTCTTCACCCGTCTGACTCACTCACTGGGATGATAAGCCAATTCCTGGTCTGCATCAAAGTTTGACTTATGGACTGCTGCTAACAGCATATCCCCACCTTCCCTCTGGGAAAGGCATGCAGGCAGGGCCTCATCATTCCTTCTCCTCCCCACACCAGCACCAGAAAGCACCTATGCTGCTAATCAAACACAGGTCTCTTTGGTCACAGTTGAGGTTTTATCCCCCTGCATCAACAGGGCTGGTGGACTGAGGCAACTTTTCCTGTTTCTGTATTTCATAATTTCCCATTTGGTGGGAAATGAAATTTCTACATCTCAATGAAGAGACTTAAAAGGAACATTAGGGTGGTTCTAGCGCTAGGACTATATTTATACTCAGATAGCAAACTTGGTTAGTCTGATATAGTTCACAGAATCAAACAGTGGCACACCAGCAATGCCGTAACAGTGAAACCTACTTTAAATTTATTAAACAGATTTATGAAGAAATGAATCAGGGAACAAAAAGTGCTGGTCAACTATCCTCAAAGTAATATTAGGCACCTGTAATTTTATACCAGAGATTGGGCTGCATCTTAATCTAGGGATAGTCAAAATGGTTAGAAGCATTGGTGGGGAATGTACACGTAGGAAGGGATAAGTTCTCCCCTCATGGGGGAAGACTGTACTTGGAATGTATAGATTTCAGAGTTCTTGTGGGGTGAAATCTCCTGTAGCATAGCCCCCTTGATGCAAGCTATTGTCACCCTTGAGCTGTTTGGATGGAAGAGAAGGGCCTGACCATAATGAACTTCTCTTGGTATGGAATTTCCATCACTTGCATTCACATACATGGGGAAAATGGCATATGAAGGGGAGACAGCCAAGTAGAATTAAGAAGGGAAAGATAGAATATTGGAATGAGGGGGGTGAAATTAAGGTGTTAGGTAGGTCAGGGTTAAGCAGCTCTTTATTACAAAAACAGGCTGTTGGTCCTGCCAGACCTCTCCCCATCATAAAAACTCAGGCATTAAGTTATGAGAGGAAAGAGGAAGAGGATTTTTAGGTGACTCAGGCAAGTGCTTTGTTACATACGAATGTACTCATGGTAGCAGTTAGAAGCAATTATCTTTTTTTTTGTAACAAAGGGTTTCAGGCTTTTGCCTTCCTCAGCAAGTGGTTAGTTTTGGGAGGCTAGGATATTGCAGTTATACTAGTGGAAGAGGCTAGTAGGCTTGGAAGGTACAGATTTAAGGGTTTCTGAAAGGAGGTAGAATAAAAGCTACTCATCTTAGACATCTTGTTCATGAGTAGGCTACTGCCACTGTTGGCCCTTTTCAGGTGGAGAAGATGGGTCAGGGGGGATCCTTCACTTGCTTTCATATTACAAACGTCAATGCACATATCATTGGAAATTAATCTTGAGCTTACACTAATCAGAAAGGGAAAGGCAGTACTTTCTTATTTTGATCAGTAAAAAAAAAAGTACCTTCTGAAATGCTTGGTCTGAATAGTGATACTGTAAGGTAATGTGCAGCACTGGGGTTAGGTTTAGCACGCACGAATAAAGATGGACATGGGACTTAAGTGAATCGTAAATAACTGATATGTGGAGATAAGATTTGTTTATTGAGTATAGTAATGTTTTGTAATGTCTGATGCTGTACATGTTTTCAAATGCTCTGTTTGATTTCTGCTACGTGTCCTGTTAAGTAATTTAACTGAATTAATAAAAAGGATAAAAGAAAAATAGATATGCTATATTACAGATGCTGTGGAGAGTTCATCATCCACAGTAAGCACCAGATATAATTTAAAAACAACCACAATATGCTTCTATGGCATGGCATGATTAAGTGCCATGAAACCCCAACAAAAAGATAACTTATGCTAAATAAATAAAATATAAGCCTCCTATACTGCCAGTATAGAAGAAAGCATTAAAAAGACAGTGATATGAAATGCACAGCAGAAGCATAACAGCTATGTCACAAATGTCCACATATTCATTGAATGGAGTCAGGGTACAGTTACCTCAAATCACAACAAGACAAAGCAAGGAGATACAATGTGTTCAAATACAAAATGTTTATTTTTAAGAAACTATATAACAGCAGCAAAACGTCTGACTGCAGAATTTACCGAGAATAGCACAGTTTATCGCCTTGAGCCTTGCTTCAGGAGTAAACTTCACTGCTGTATGTAAATCCTCATTTCCTGCACTCAGAAGATATTTATTGCTTAACAGTAACACTAACTACTGAGTAACTAATCTGAGTATGATATATATATATATATATTTTTTTTTTTACTTCTAAAAACATATGACAATGAAAGAGTTATACGTTATATAAAATGGGATTACAGAGACAAGTAAAAAGAAAGAAAAAAGAGAATAAATGCATACTCAAGATTGGAGCTAAATAAATTGTGGGTAGATGCCCTGTTGCATCATTGGAGCAGATAAGAAAAATGTTAGGGAATAATACAAATCCACAGTACCAGATAAAATAGTCTACAGAGAAAAGAAATCACAGACTTCAAGAAACATAAAATAATCTGTTCAGTCAGAAAGTTTTCATTACAATCACATTCATAAAGTTCTTAGTTCATGTTTTAAGCTCCTGCTAATATTACATGCTTGCAACATAAATGTATGACACTGTTAATTAATATTACCGACAACCACTACTACTTTATATAATGTTTGTTGTTCTTCTTTTGGCTTTTCCCGGTTAGGGGTCGCCACAGCGGAACTCTGGTCCGCTAATGATTGGCAGTAGATTTTTATGGTGCCGTGGTGCCAGCTCAACGCACAACCTTCAATGAAGGCACGCCCATTCACGCATGTCTTTCGAACGCCACTCATACACATGGATTAATAGTTTTGTTTGTTAGCTGAATTCTGTTACAAAGTAAGTTTCGTATGTGCACTTAGTTACACATCTCTCATTGAAAGGGTACACACTTAATAAACAGTGTCAGTGCTTACTAATTAAATAATGGCACTGCCTCATCCAAAGTCAGTTCTTCACTTGTTTTCATTTATAAGTCATAATGTCAACTGATTTTGAATGACACCAACTGCAGTTTTATGAAACTAGCTCCAGAAAGGGAATGCACTCCACCAGTGCAGTAGAGTACATGTGCTAAAAAGGCTGTCATTAGATGCTGTTCATTTCATTGCTACTTGTGGAGCCACCATAATTGGCCACTAGTGCCGTATAACTGATTAGTTGGTACACTAACATGTGACAACAGAAGAAACCATTACTCTGCTTTCCTGCAGTCACCTGGCATTGAATATTAATCTGTGTCAAATAAACATGTTATAACTCCCGTACTAAGTAGAACGGGTGGACACTAATCACAACAAAATTACTTTCTTGAGACCCTTGCAAGCATACCAGCTGACGTTAGTCTAAGTTGTTCCAACTAGCCTGAAAATATACACTGTACCATCTTTAGAGTAGGTGGTTGACTAATTTGCAGGGAGGCTGAACACAGTGAATGTACATAAGTGTGAATGGTTGAATGAGCAACCACCAATATTTATTTTATTTTTTTATTTTGGTTTTGTTTACCGGGTCTGTCTGATTGGGTTTAATCAAAACCCCATTCCAGTGGAGGACCAGGGAGAAAAGCTCCAACATGTTACAAACATTTTTAAACAGACAATCAGTAATACACACAAACAGACATTGAGCAATATACATTAACAATTACCCATGCATATACTAATTAGATTGTATTCATATGAAATTAAGACAACTATTGCACTACAAAAGATATTCATGCATTAATAGATGTTGAACATTGAGTATTTGAAGAAGAGGTGTATTAATGGGTTTGTCAAATAGATAATATAGCATGTGATTAGTGCTTTGAAATTCAAAGCAATGGAGCTGAGAGAAGGATCTATGTAGGGCTGAAACTATTAATATTGTAGTTCAGAAGTGGGTTATAAAGCAGGTTCAGAGACAACTATATATGGCTATCATAAGTTATATATTAGAAGTTTACAATGTGCAGTAAAGCCAAATGGGTAGGTAAGTCGTGCTATAGAGTTTAACTGGATTTCGTTTTGACTGGGTTGTTGTGGGTAGCTGTCTATTTGTATGATGGGTTCTGCTATTTCGGTTATAAAGCAGATACTGTAGGTAATCATTTCTGGTGGGCTTTCCAGTGTACACTGTCAGTGATTGCTGCTTGCGGGGAGATTTCCCCCTTGTTTGAGATGGTGCAGTTGTTATATGCAAGTCAGTGGAGTGCCTCCCTTCAAAACACTTTTTTTTGTGTTTTGTGTATTGGCCCTTTATTTGTTGTTGTGGTTTGTGGTTTACAGTGGCCATTCTTATCTGGATTTGGGCTTTTGCGTTTGCCCTTTTGATGTTTGTTATTTTTGGCGTTTGGCCATAGCTGATGTAAATTGTTGTATTATTTGTGACTATAATATCAGTACTGGCCTGTGGTTGAACAGGAATCTAAATACAAGCAAAAAGCAAAAGATTCTGTCAAGCTGTACTAAGAAAGAATTTGGATTAGTTGTTATGAGAATTCATGGTTGTTGACAATGATCAGCTCTTTGAACCCCACATAGAACTGGCTAATTAGAATCCTTAATGACTAACAATTTTCACTAGAAAATCCTTGATACATCTTGAAAGGTTTTTGCTGAGTGTTATTCAGAAATTATTCCCAAAAATGTGTACATCTTAGAAATGATAAGAGCTACAAAATGTATAAAACATCCATCTTTCTTAGGTAACCTCAGACTGTAAACTGTTTATAATATCACAAATGTAAGAGGTGATGCTGATTTTATGTTTCATTTTTATTATGGAAAATCTTTTACTCATGAATATTTTAAATAAATTGCTGTATCTCTCTGTAATCTTGCATTATATAAGTCCAGTATCACCAGCAATGTTGTTCATCTCATTGTGAGATTTCCTATCATGCATTACAAGTCAAGTTTGCGTCATATAGTTTTGATATTTTAGAAAAAAATAGAAAAATATTTGAATAATGCATATCTGTGATAATATTTCCAAACCACACTAAAATGTCAACAGTAGTACATGTTAAATGGTTTGTAGTAAAGGTCTGTATTAGACAACAGCATTTGTTCACATGTATTCATATAGTTTAATGATATTTGTGTAGCTTTGAAGTTGTTGCTCATATTCATTAGTGCTGGAATAAACAAATAGTATGCTAACCACCTCATTTTGCTGATATTTTTACTGCCAGACTGGACTTGCAGGAGATCTCATGCATGTTGTTCTTCCATGTCATTACTGTGCAATGAAAGAATATCTGGAAAACATGGGATATTTTCCATACTTTTCTCAGTTAATAACAATTTTAACGTTTATCACATACTGTTTCACTGGTTACACTCTGTCATGTCAGCTTGCAGATGACACTTTGATCCCTTATACAGAGCATAGCAGTGTCAAGATATTAATGTTAATATGCAAACATTATTTATTAAATTCTGTTTAGTAGAGTAGAGCACTGATCACAAACTTATCTCACTGGAAATCCATATCCCGCCCCCACCCCAAACAAAAAAGACCACAGTGAAGAACTTCTCTAAAGCAAACTTCACACTACTCAAGACTGGTGTGGTATCCTTCAAGGCCCCGAGCCAGTGGAAACCACAACCCAAGCGAAGCCCTTACAAATGCCTTCTCTGAACACCTCCAGGACTGCATGGATCAGGCAATCCCTAATAAAACCAAGACTCTTTCCAAGGGCAAACGTCCAGTCTGGTGGACCCCAGCCATAAACAAACTTTACAATAAGAGGAGAAAGCTGTTCATGATAGACTTGATCATTATTAGTAAAAAACTCATAAAATCATCCTTGTAATAGATTCAAAAGACAATCATAAGGCCTTCTTCAGCTATGTTAGAAACCTGGGTGCTCCCAGATATGTAGAATTAGTCCAAAATGATACAAAATCACTGAACCCACAGACATTGCCAACATACTGGCAGACAGGTTCAGTGCAAACTTCACCCAGATAACTATCCCAGGTGTAGCCTCCCAGACATCTCAAATGTGAAAGCTGCTCTCTCTAAAGCTAAAAACACAGCATCAATGGGACTGGATGGTGTCCCTGTGTGCTACACTCAATGAGGAACTAAACCCATATAAGGCAGCTGTTTAATCTTAGCCTTACCACAGGATACGTGCCCAAGAGCAACTGTGGTCCCACTCCGGACCCTGGTAATTACCGCCCCATAAGCTTAACAAGCCTGGTCTGCAAAGCTATGGAGAGGATTATAATGGAACTCATAAACAAAGACATAGGGACTTGCAGACATTGGACCCGACCCAGTTTGGCTTTGTCAAGGGCAGATAACAGTCACCAAGGCCATTGATGAGGAAAGGCAGTCCATCCAGCCTACCTTGACCTTGCAAAGACACAATACCTATTATAGAGAAACTTACCAGCTTAAATGTAAACCCATATGTCACAAGTTGGGTTGCAACCTGGCTAAAGGACAGAACCCACAGGGTTGGAGTTGCTGGTGCCATGTCAGACTCCAAGCGGTCACAAGTGGTGTCCCACTCAGTCCTTGGCCCCTGTTGTTCAGCATCTACTTCTCAGAAGTACAGGCAAACATAGGAGGACTATGGCTGACAAAGTTTGCAGATGACTGCAAACACACAGATATCCTTCAGAGGGTCTCACAGAAACTGATAACTGGTGCCAGAGCCATGGCCTGAAGTTAAATGCAAAAATGTATATACCCTCAAGGTAACCCCAAGCTACCATATAGGAGGCAACTCATTAAGCACAGAAGAGGTTATCAGGGACCTGGGGACACAGGTTGACAGTGGCCTTTCTTTTGACACTCACATTGCTAAAGTGGTTAGAAAGACCTTCACATTGCCCACCTGATCATGCGAAGATTCACATCCCAGATCAAGTGAGGTCATTGTTCCCCTGTACTCTTCACTTATCAGACCAATGATCGAGTACAATGCCCCATTGGGATGTATCTCACCCGACACCTGCAGCAATTGGAGAGACCCCAAAGTTCCTCACCAAAGAATAAAGGGACTCCAAAATCTGTCATATGCTGCCAGACTGAAGAAACTCCAGCTCTATTCAGTCGCATACCGCCTGCTCAGAGGTGACCTGTGCCTGACAAACAAGGCCATGTCCAACCCGGAATTAATGGACATGCTCCACCTCAAAAAAATCCAAATCTACCAGATCCACTAGAAAACCTTAGCACGGATATAAATAGGACATGCTGGAGGATAGATTTGTCACCCAGAGACTCCCTATGCTGTGGAATAAAATCCCGGTCCATGTCAGGCAGAGCACCTCGCTGGCTCTGTTCAAGAGAAATCTTGACCGGTGGATGGGAGATCGTAGGTTTACCCCGCGAATCATCTCTGTGTCACTGCTGGACAGAGACACAACAAACTAATGGGCACAGTATTTTGGCTAGGCTTATAAATGCCTTAGGGCAGATAGCCTAGTATAAACCTATGAACCTATCAATTTCAGCCTGGGAATACAAATACATTCTGGATTACATTTAAAGGACAATAACAGGATTCTGTTATTAAATGCTCAACTTCTGTGTCCTTTTTCTCCCTGTTTACAATCCTTGCTATGAATAAACAAAAATACAGCATTCAAAATATTTTAAATCAACTGTTTCTCTCCACTAGAACAGTACCTTACTGTAATGTGGTGGTTTCACTTTCAAAAAACGTTTACCTTGCCCGGGAAAAGCTTGCTGCAGTCTCCAATTCATTGATGTCATCAAGGCCAGTGAATACAGGTAGTTTTCTGGCCAATTCCTTCCCCAAACTGACATCACAATAACCGTACTAAAAACCTATCCATGCTGTGATGTTATAGCTCCCTGGTCCTTCCCCTACCCATACAGAAAATAAAGGCTAGAACAAGGAAACAGTACAGATTTTGATGGATTTTGAAAGCTCTTACCTCTTGTATTTGATCAGAATATTGCAGAGAATTGGAGAAAATCTTAGCAAGAGTACAATATTTTTATACAAGCAGCTTACTCAGATAAAGATGTACATACCAAGGCATTTATTTTGCTAAACTTAGCTGGCTCAGAGGCCATAGAAAGAGAGCGTTCATTTGTGTATGCACCGACAGTATATGAAGGAGATGGTGAAAACCATCATATTGTTGTACAGAATGAGTCAAGGGAAGATCTCAAGTGTTTGAAACACAAGTTCAGAGAAATGTGTATGTTTAATCACCAGACAATGTTACACTAGAGAGGCATTTGTTTTACATGCGAGATCAAAAACCAGGGGAAACTTTTGCAGCTTATGTAACTGATCTGAGAAATAAGGCTAAAACATGTTGGTTTGGTGACTTATAAGATGAATTAATAAAGGACAGGCTTGTGTGTGATATTAATAGTGCTGCTGTGAGAAAGAGCTTGCTTCGTGATACTGATTTAACATAGAGTAAAGCCATAGAGATTTGCCAAATCCATGAAGTGACAGAAAAACACACAAGTATGCTTGCAAGTGACAACAGCATGGTTTCAGCAGGCTCCAGAGCAAATGTAGACAGCATTCAGCAGGTGGCAAACAGAAATAGGCCTACTAAGCATATAGCAGCCACATCCCCTGCTGGCTCATCAAGGAAACCACGTAGTTTTCCAGCAAGTTCTAAGATCAGTTCAGTTAGAGGAGCATGCCCTCAGTACAGTACAAGCATGAATCAGCAAAATCCAGATCCAACTTTATTGTTAACTGTAGCAACTGTGGTGCAAATCGTGAGTCTAAAAGAGAGAAATGTTTAGCATTCGATCAGCAAAGTCACAAGTGTAAAAAATAGAATCATTTCCAAAAAAATTCCAAAAAATTTGCAAATCAAGTAAACCTCATGCAGTTGTAAAGAACGGTATCAGAAAAAAAAGCAGGTTGATCAAGTAGAGAAGCAGCAGTCAGCTTTCTATGTGGATGGTGTATCAGTACTTAGTGAAAGAGTTGATGCAGTGAATTAATTGGTAAAAAGTGAAGTGTTCTGTACTGTCCGGATCAATGGTAAATCCACAGAGCTTAAAGTAGACACTGGTTCAAAGTGTAATGTTATATCAGCATACACATTTGCTAGAGTGAGAACTAATGAGCAACTCAATGTGGCTAGTAGTGCGAAACTTGTTGCTTATGGAGGTGAAGAGATTCAAACCAAAGATTCAGTGATGCTTTCATGTTATTTGGTCAAGAACTGTTACAACTTGTTATTCTATGTAGTCAGAAGACTAGTACAGTCATTACTGGGTCTCAAAGATAGTTTGAGAATGAATCTGCTTTATTTTACCAAAGAGGTTCATCATATAAGTACATATCCTAATTCTAATTTTTCTGAAGACATTTTCTCAGAATATGCTGATGTTTTTGATGACAGGTTGGGCAAACTTCCAGTAGTGTATTCCATGAAGTTAGACACAGAAGTCACTCCAGTAGTCACGTGATGCTTGATCGCAATTAACCCCTTTTGGTACTCCATTTGGCAAATACAGATTTCCAAGGATGCCATTTGGAATAAATTCTGCAAGTGAAGTCTTTCACCGTGTAGTGGAGCAAATTTTTTCGGGTTATCCTTGTGCCATAATAGTACATGATTTATTGGCTGGAGGCAATGGTGAAGCAGAGCATGACAGAATCCTAAAGAAAGTTCTAGACAGAGCATGTGAAGTGAACTTGAAGCTCAATCCTCTGAAGTGTAAATTCAGACTCCCAGAACTTACATATGTAGGTCATTTATTTATCAGTACTGGCTTGAGACCAGACCCGACCAAGCAAGCAGCTATTCTTGAGATGTCAGCACCAGACAATGTTCAAGCTCTACAGTGTTTCTTAGGCATGGTCAACTATTTAGGCAAGTTTATACCAGACTTCATTGAGCTGACAGCACCTTTAAGAGAGCTAGCATGCAAAAATGTTGCATGATCATGGTTAGAACAGCACCGGCAGGTGTTTGAAGACCTCAAACAGAAAATTGCCACCCCACCTACATTAAGATATTATGATGTGAACAAACCAGTTACTCTTTCCTGAGATGCTTCAAAATTTGGTCTAGGCACAGTTATACTTCAAGAGAGCAGAGCAGTAGCCTATGCATCTAGAACATTTACCAAAAATGAGATACAGTATGCTCAAATTGAGAACAAATTTTTGGCAATAGTATTTGGATGTTCCAAGTTTCATAATTATATTTATGGTTGAGCTATTCAGATTGAACCTGACCACCAACCTTTAGTTAGTATTCTAAAGAAGCCTATGCATTCAGCTCCAGCAAGATTACAAAGAATGATTCTTAAATTGCAAAGTACAACTTAAAAATGGTCTATACGAAAGGCAAAGTACTCTGTCTGACTGATACCTTATTCAGATCATCCAGGAATACAACATAATAGCTTGACACAGAGAATTTTGACTTTGATGTGATGGCAGTGTGTAATTTTTCTACCACTAGGCTTGATGAGTTGAGAGATCACACAAAGACTGATTAAATTTTGCAAAAGCTCAATCACTGCCTTAATGTTCTATGACCCTCATTGATTGGCCCTGAGACTGCTTCTTTTTGGCAATTACTTCTCCAAAGTCAAGGCCAATATCAAGAGCCTCTAGCTGACTAAATTTGCAGATGTTTGCAAATTAGGAGCCGCCATAAAATCCTCCACTGACACTAATGTTCTCCAGGAAGGGCTGACACAGATAAATAACTTGTGTCAAAGCCATAGACTAAAACTAAATGCCAAGATATGCATAATAGTATTCTTTGGGAAGTCATTTTCCCCGATTTTGGCAGGACACATATTCATGTCATTGCCAGCAAAAGGACCCCCTCCATGAATCAGGACACCCACTCCACCTATTTGGATCAACTTAAGACTATCAAGATCCATCTGAACACCATAGTTTTGTGTGACTTTAACTACCCATCCATTGACTGGGTGCATTGCTTGTGCTGAAATTCACTTGCCCAAAGGTCCCTCGAGTTCATTAATTCCAGTGCCCTAGACCAGCTGGTTGACACCCCCCACAAGGGGTGCCAACATCCTGGATCTGGTGCTTACCAATATGGGGGACCACTGTAGCACCCCCACTGTGAGGTCTTCCCTGCTGAGATCTGTCCACAGATCAGAGTCATTTGAAGTAACTATCACACCTGACCCCTCCCCCCCAGCAGCAATTAAACCAAAATCTTCTCCAAAGCAGATTATAACCTCTTACAGGATGGTATAAATAGCTTCACTGCACCTACCCCCCTCAGATGGAACTGGCAACTATGCTGAGTTCTATACCAATGCTTTACACAAACACCTGTATAACTGCATTGACTTGGCCGTACCTGATAGAACCAAAACAAGCTCCTCAAGGAAGATCAAACCTGCCTGATGGATAACTGCTATTAACAGGCTTTACAATAAGATGAAGAAATTACTATCAGTGAGTAAGAGGGAGCGAGACCTAAACTGGAAATACTTCCTCCTCAGTGTAAGCAAGTGAATAAGACTAATTGTGAAGTCCTTCAAAGCAAACTATGAATCCAAATTAGCTTCCTCAACTAAAGACAACCATAACGCATTCTTTAGTTATATCTGTAACCTAAAAGGAAAGGCTCAGATGTGTGCCGAACTGGTAGTTAATGATACCACATATACTGAGCCTGTGGACATAGCTAACCTGTTGGCCAACAGGTTCTGTAAAATCTTCACTTCCCTGTCCCTGCCACACATACCTCATGACATCCCTACCACCTGTCCTTTACCTTGTGTCTCTAAAGAGCAGGTCATAAACATCCTCTCTAAGGCCAAAAACATAGCATCTATGGGACTTGATAACATCCCAAGCTGCATCCTACATGGACTCCAACAAGAATTAGCAACACCATTGGGTACTCTTTTCAATCATAGTCTATTTACTGGCTTTGAACCAGCTGAATAGAAAACAGACATTTCCTTGCACAAAAGTGGTGCTTCCACTGACCCTGAGAACTATAGACCTATTAGCCTTATCTGCAAGGCCATGGAGCAAATCATTATGGACCTCATCAACAAAGATACAAGTAATTTCCAAACACTTGACCCTACTCAGTTTGGATTTGTCAAAGGGAGATTATGCCTGTTAAACCTGGTGGACTTCTTCGAGACAGTCACCAAAGCCCTGGACGAGGGGAAATCTGTGCATACAGCCTACCTAGACTTAGATAAGATGTTTGACACTATCCCCCACTCAAACATCATTGACAAACTCACCCAGCTAGTTATCAACCCTTATATCATTAGATGGGTCACTAACTGGCTCAATGATAGAACCCATATAGTCAAAACAGGGGAATCCACCTCCAACAGCAGATCTGTAACCTGTGGTGTTCCACAGGTATCAGTCCTAGGACCTCTGTTGTTTGGAATCTAGTTCTCTAACGTACAAGCAAAAACTTAAGGTTTGTGGCTGATAAACAATGCTGATGACTGCAAACTGGGAGTGGTTATAGAATCTCCAAATGATGTTAACATCCTACAAGATGGTCTTACACAAACAAATGATTGGTGCCAAAGTCATGGCCTTAAACTCAATGCAAAAAATGTATTATCATCCCTTTCGGTAAGGGTGATGTTCCTGCTAACTACTACATCAACAGCAACACCTTAAGTATGCACTCAGTGGTGAGAGACCTGGGCACATAGGTTGACAGCAGCCTTACCTTTGACCACCATGTCTCCACAGTGGTAAGAAAGTCATTCTATGTTGTTCATCTCATAAGTAAGGGCATTGTCTCCAGAAAAAAAGAAGTTATAACCTCCCTGTACTCTTCCCTTATCAGGCCAGTAACTGAGTACAATGTCCCTTTTGGTATGTACCTTTCCAAACACCTGCAGCAGTTGGAGAAACCACAAGGGTTTCTCACAAGGAAAATTCAAGGTCTTCAGCATCTGTCCTATGTGGATCATTTGAAATCACTGTCACTTTATTCTGTTTCATATAGACTAATCAGATGCAATCTCTGCTTTGCATACAAGGCAATCTCTCTCCCTGCTTTATTGGAAACGCTGCATCTCCGTAAGTCAAATGGTATACAGGTTACGGGTTACTAGCTCTAAAGACCATAACCTGGTATGTGGCATTAATAGAACCTGCTGGAGGGACAGACTTGCCTCCCAGATGTTATCACACTTTTGGAACAGGCTCCTACTTCATGTCAAACAGAGCACCTCATTGGCCCTCTTCAAATGCAATCTGGACAATTGGATGGGTAACCATAAAGTCAGCCCAGGAGTTCTACCTGTGTCCTTCTTGGACAGCATCTAGGTCCGAAGAAGTCATTGTTTCACTGTATTCAGCATTCATCAGACCTATCATTGAGTAAAATGTCCCATTTGGTATCTACCTAACTTGGAACATCCAGAGAAATTCCTCACTAAAAGAATACAGAGCTTAAGTAATATGTCCTATAAAGACTGACTCAAAGCCCTAGCCCTGTATTCTTTCTCCTACAGGCTGTTGAGGGGAGCTCTATGTCTGGCATACAAGGTATTGTCAGACCCCACCCAGATGGACCTCATGCATATCCGTAAAACAAACAACACCAGAATTACCTGTTCTAAAGACTTAAACCTTGCCTGTGATATAAATAGGACATGCTGGTTGGGCAGGTATGTATCCCAGAAACTACCCCTTCTCTAGAACAGGCTTCCCATCCATGTGAAGCAGAGTACCTCCCTAACCTAATTCAAGTGTAACTTGGAAAATTGGCTGGGGAATGGGAAATTCATCATTGGTTTAGCACCTGTGTCTCTAATGGATACAGACAGCCTGCAAATGGTTCATCTTTCAGGCCCCTGCTTGTATATGTCTCATCTCCCAAATTCCTGCTTACACTTAGCAATGGTATCAGAATGTGTCAGGGATTTGGGATGCATGACTAGGCTTGAAAAGGGCCTTGTGGTCATTAGCCTAGTACACAGTTATGAATCTATGAAATAGAAATTGATAATTCAGCAATCACTGAAAAAAATGAAGCAAATGTAATATGATAACTAGAGAGGAGGACCTGTCTATATTGGTGGAATCTTGATTCAGACAAAGAGACCAAGTACTACAAGGGGTTAGAGGTTATGTTCCACTTAAGTGAGTACTGGCTAACTGATAGTAACTGCATATAACCATGCAGGAGTGCCTTAGAGAAAAGAAAAAAAGGGAGACACAAATTTCAATGGTAATGCATAAAGCATTTTCCACAGTCAAACTATGCAGGACAAGAAAGCAAAGCAGAGATAAGACATACAAAAGCAACTTAACAAACCTAACAGAATATTTATACAATTAGTGTAACATAAGCAACTGCAGTTAAACATTCACTTACTCTTCTCAAAAAGCCTTGTGCAAATTAATTTATACACAGAATAACATTAACAATTGAAATTCACTGAACAAGTGCTATTCATACTGTCAATGTTTGTATCTAAGCATTATCCAAAAGTCCTCTTTACTGGCAGTTTGTAAATATATTCAGACATTTAGTTACAAAACCAAATTAAATTAAATGTTCACATACTGTATATACTGTCAGTGTTGGCATATAAGCATTATTATACAATGACTGTCCATTAATATTCAGAAAGTAGCATGCTGATTGGTCAGCCCAACCAGCATGCCCATTGTAAATCGGAGCATATACCAATGGAAAAAAATTCAGTAACCCCGGACTTTTTTCCATTAATATATGCCATATATGCCATAAAAATTTCATTTTCTTTCCCTTAAACAACAACAACAACAACAACAAATAAATAAATAAATAAACTTGCTCAACCGGACGCCTGAAACCAACGAGAGAGATGGGACAGACAAAAATACAAGAATAATTAAGTATGTTATGAAAAACTAGAGAAACGTACCTGATTACCCTTTTATTGTCTATATCCAGTCTCTCCCATACCTTCAAAATGTCCTGGTATTTATTTTTTTTTTAATAAAAAAAAAAAAAGCAACAGAGATCTTTCTTTCTCCGTTGCTTCCTATATACAGCACCCGTCACATAGCACTGATGTACTGCGTAAGCGTGGGAATGAAAGTCTCATATGCTTGCACAGGACATCAAAAAAAGCAGCGGGATATCCTCAGAAAGTGGAAGAACACCACCGAGCCATCATACAATGACATTATTTAAGGAATGTAAGTAATTTTTTTCTTAAATAATGTCACTGTATAATAGCAATAACTGACTCTGTGGTGTGGTATATTGAAGATGGCTGTCTTTGTTAAATTACTTGGGCTTCGCCCTCGTGATTAAGCAACACCAACTGTGGGTAAATCTTCAATATACCACATCAATGTCATTGGTTATTGCTATAATATTGTTAATATTTGTGACTACTAGAGGCAACGTTAATACATTTCTTTCAAATGTATTTTTTTTAAATGTGTTATTTAAAGTTTTATTTAAGTTTGACTTTATCTACTTTTAAACAGCTTTGTAATACTAAGTTAAACATATTTATGTTTGTAGTTGTTTTCTTTTAGTTTTGTATATTTATTAGATATTCCCCGGGATTTAATAATGCCTACAGTAAGTGTACACCATTCTGAGTGAATAGACAACACAGGCATAACTCATACCATCTTCCTCCTAATTTTAGTTTTTCTACTGATTTTCTTGCAGCCTTAAATATTACCAGGGGTTCATAAAGGTTACATAAAGGTTACCACAAAGTGTACAATACATGTACACTTAGTGTCATCTTTCTGAGTGACTAGAAAAAATAAAAAATGTGGTAGGGATGTTCTTGAATACATATTGTGTACACTTAGTGTAGATATTGAGGTGTTATTGAATCTGGCCCATTATTTATTTATTTATTTATTTATTTTTGTTTGCATTCTTCAAAATAGGCCCTGTGTCTTAAAAAAAATGAAATATGTAATGCTCCCTGCTGTGGGTGATGTTTTAGTCATGGCACGTTGTCTTCAGTGCCATATTTCTCAGTGTTTTAAACAATAAGAGAGTTTCCCTCTTCCACCAACATACAGCACAATTCCATTACTGACAGCAGATATGTGTATGAATGATCAGATGTAAGGAATGCTGTTTATAGTAAGGTGTGTGATGTCCCCTCTCTGGGCCAGTAATCAAGGAGCCTGAATCCTCACCACTTTCACTGTAGAGGGACTTACACTTGGAGCAAAAATGGATACACCCAGTATTTCAGATGCAACTCTCTGCATCAAGAACAATTTTCCTTAACAACACACAGGGAACACACTCAGTCCAGGATCTAGGTTTCTCTATCTCCCTTTCCAGTAGGACTGTCCACTGGCACAGCTGTAGGGTTGAGTTGTCAGCTGAGTGTTCAAACCGGGTGCTCCAGCATCCTCTCTGTGAAACCAGTGCTTTGTGTCCCTGCTCCAAGTAGTTGGTTGACACACACACACACACACACACACACACACACACACACACACACACACACACACACACACACACACACACACACACACACACACTTTGAGATTTGATTTTCACACACACACACACACACACACACACACACACACACACACACACACACACACACACACACACACACACACACACACACACACATACCTGGGAAAGGCTGGCACAGATTTACTAGCGATGCCTCCTTCTGCCCAGACTATAAAGTAGTTACTTCCACCAGACACTCCAAAGCCAGCTACTCTAAGCTCTTATAATGGTACCCAATTATACTGAATGAAACTAATATTAATACAAATGGCAATGGTGATCAAACAGCCAAGATTTCAGGAGTGGCCACAGTGTCACCAACAGATATAAGTACTCTCAAAGGTTAAAATATTCTCTAAAGGACCAACTACAATGAAAAATTCAAATATATTTAATAATAAATAATAAAAGAACATGAAAATACTAAATATCTATTTACAATAAACACCATAGTTCAATCACAGGAAATATTAAAATAACACAGATGAATAGTTTCACACAGATACAGAAAAACAGTACTTAACTAATCTCACTATATTTTCCTGACTAATCTAAGGAGTTACTTTTCCCTGGTCACTTACAACAGCAAGGCAAAATGAAGTAGGTGAGTAATTCTTCTATGTCAATTTTCCAAAACAGAGCGCTGTGAGACTTCAATATCAATTACTATTAAACATTATTTTTGTGATGGATTCCAGAAAGACATCTGACTCGTGGTTCCCATGCAACCCTCAATTGCTAGAAACTGCCAGGATTTAGCACCTATGTGTCAATAACACACATACACACACACACACACACACACACACACACACACACACACACACACACACACACACACACACACACACACAGCCTTGCTAAGATCTGCTGCAGTTTTTGGAAGTCATAAACCATAAAACACTTCCACTCTTCCTACAGGACAGGAGCTAATAAACCATACTTCTTAAATACATTGGGTCTTTGGCTTCATTGAAAACTGTCATATAACACTTTTAAGGCCTAGGCCCAGTAATTTAATTCAGGCTTGATTTACCCTTGCACTTAATTTTCTGAATCCCCCTCATCAGGACCCACTGTCAGTATATTTTTAACACACGTAACTTTACAAATACATTTTTCAACACAAGCATCTGTACAAATCAGTTTGATATAGAAATGGCATATAATTCTTTACAAAATTCCAGCTAGCTGTGCTGGCATATGTTACACTTCCACTGCTCTACTTCTCCTGGCATAGCTGGCAGTACCTCACATCATCACAAGGTGTCTTATTTTTTCCCCAACAGTAACATAAATGCAGTCCCTACAGTAACCAAATTGAAGCAAGAGTGCCCCAGTAATACATTTCAGATTTTTTTGAATTACAAAAAATAACACTTCCATATAGCTACAGTGAATTTGGGTACTGATGACATGAGAAATGGACTAATTGCAAGCCATAATATCTGCAGTGAACTATTTCTGTTTGATTCTCACTTCAAAGCAGCCTAGGCCCCAAGTCATCATGCTGGCAGTGGGCATTACTGATATGTTTGACTGGCCTGTTTATATTATTGCTGCCTATATGTATTTTACTTTATTTCCAACAAAAATAAATCCACAACAGATCTTTCAACTGTCCCCATTTTGGACTAACATTTCTATTTTCAGGCCTGATTTACTTCTGACCATAATGTACCTATTCCTAGAGGTATGTCCATATTTTCAGGCTTGATTTACCCCTATGCTTAATTTTCTGACTCACCCTTATCACACATGATTTTTGAAGCAATCTAGTAAATAAAAAAACACCCTACATGACCAACAGACTAGTGACACCAATAATTTAAAGACAGAGGACACATTTTACATCTCCCTTTTTTAGAAGCAAAAATAAATGACTCTATGTGGTAGCAGCACCAGCCTTTGATCAACTGGTGTTCTAGGCAAAAGGGCTCCACAGCACCACCCCACACCAACCGGTACCCCCAATTGGGTCTACCTACACCATCCAGATTACTTTCTTCTTCGTTTGTCTTACTCTTCAGTTTTTTCCTGTATTCATTCAACATATTTTAAAGAAACCATTTCTTTGCTACAAAAAAAAATTAATGAATACTAGAAAAGTGCTCCTGCTAGAGTGGCCGCCTAGATGGCCTATACCTAAGGCTGGCTATGTGTGGTAGGATTTTGCAATACAGTTCATTAAAGTTGACAGATTTTACACTATCTCTTTGAAAATGTGCTTATATTTTCCATCATTTTATTTTCTTTCTGTGTTTTAAAATGTGTTTCTGAGTAGTATCCCACAGTCATACTGGAAGTGGGAAGAGTTATGTGCTGTTTGGGATTTAAATTGGATGCTAATCAGATGTCCCAATTTTTGGCCAGATGTACCTACTTTTCAAAGACCTTTATTCCCATTTCCAGTGTCTGCATGTTGAGTGCTATGGGTACAAATGTTCAGAAAGATATTGTGTACAGCATGATTATGACTGACCAAATACAAGTGATCCCATCAACAGCAATATCATTGTGGTACTCTTCATGCAGTACAGTGAGAAACACCATGCTCCCCCACACACAGAACACGTGGCGGTGGGCAGACATGATAAAAGTGACTAAATACAAACAGCTCTAGAACAGATTATATCAGCAACGTATAGGCAGCAAGCCATGCCCCCCAGTGAATTGTCACAAAAGGTGTAGCTACATATAACGAGTGGCAGACCAGCAAGAAATCATACTGAGTGAGGATAGTAATGTCTCAACAAAAATTATCTTTGTATCGGAAAAACAATAAAAATTCAAAAACAAACCGAAAAACTGAGCCAATATAAAAACAAGTTCCATTTTAATTCTTCACTTTAAAACAGTGGTACATCAAACAGTAAGCGCTTTTGTCATCCCTTGACTTCTTCAGACTGCATAATGTACTTAAAACTACAAAGTATTTTATATCCTTTGAACAAGTCATGTGGTCTACCAGGTCACATGACTTAACTTTTCCCTTTTTAAAAAGGCAGTAAACTCTTTTCTATCATTTAGCCCTGGTGGACGGCATGCATTCAATTTAACCTACCATTGATACTCTTTCCACCCCAGTTCTGATTCAGCATCAAATTTCTCTTCATAGTTAGTTACTTCATCTAATATACAAAATTTGAAATCTACTTTACATTTATTTTCTTTATAATGTTTTCCCATAGCATTTTTTTTATCTTTCATGCTAACAGCATACTTATGCTCATGCACCCTTTTATACAACTCTCTTGTGGTACGCTCCACATAAAACACTTCACATGACTGACAAATAATTAGATATGCAATAAACCTACATTTACATGTATATTTTCCTTTCAAATGTATCAGCGATGTTCCTATTTTAATTTCTTTGACCCCTGTTAATAAATAGTCACACATGTTGCAATTCATACATTTGAACATTCTAGGGTTACTGCACACTAACTGCTTGCTGTTCTATTTACACTGGAATATATTTTTGAAGCTTTTCCCTCTTTTTTACACAAAAACTGGCTCTTCCCCTACTTTCTTGCCAATTTCTGCACTACATTTTAAAAATTTCCAGTTGTTTTTTGCAATACTTTTGATTGTTCCTTAATCTACACTATTTGTAACTTTCATAGTTGTTTTATAATCTACCCTTTGACTCTTATTTGTCACATGTGTTTCTACATGTCTCTTCCCCATAATTTCATTATAGATTTTTGCAGCATCTTCTTTGGGGTGCCCTCTATTCACAAATTGATTACATAAGCCTGTGCATTCTTTTTGGGACATTCCATCATCATCAGTTAACTGATAGACCCTTTTTAACTGACCTTTTACTATATTAATTTTTATATTTTTAGGGTGCATGCTGTCATAAGCAAGTATGAATTATTTTGTACATTTTTCTTAAAAATGGAGGTTAGCAGCTTATCATTTTCCTTATATATAGTCATATCTAAAAAAATTAATGGTCTCCACATTATTCTCAGATGTAAATTTAAGATAAGTACATAGCCCATTAAGATAGACTGCAACCTCATCTAACAGTTTCTGGTCCCCTCTCCAAATTAAAAAAGCATCATCAATAAAGCGCTTATAAAACATAAAATGCATCTTAAAACTGCTTTCAAAAATATGGCTTTTTTTCCCAGCTGTACATAAAGATATTTGCATAGCTTGGTGCCATTGAGGCACCCATAGCAACTCCGTTAACTTGTCTATATATTTTATGGTTAAATTCAAAAAAATTATAATTAAGAATGATATCTAGTATTTCCATTAATAGGCTAACCATACTGGATGAAAATTTCTTAGAACTTATAAGCTCTAATCTAACACTTCCATCCCTTCATCATTAGGGATGACTGTGTACAATGATTTAACATCCAATGTTACCAGTATGTCATCACTTCTCACCCTTACCTCTTTTAACATATCTTTGAATTCAAAAGACTCCTTGATATATGATGAACACAATTTAACCACTTGTTGCAGATGTCTATCTACGAAAATTGCCATTGCTTCTGTCTTCACTCCACTACTTGCAACAATAGGTCACATTGGTGGCCTATTTAAATCTTTATGTATCTTTGGTTGCCCAAAAATACGGCTCATCCTAGGAGCTTTTACATACAAATATTTTCTAATTTCTTCAGTTATACGCCCTGTCAGAAACCATTCATCTATTTGGCCATCTATAAAAGAAAAACTTTTTTGACTTCATTAAAGGCTGTAACTTTATAGAATTCTGTGTCAGATAACATACTTTCCATTTGTTTTATATATTCATTTTTGTCTAACACAACCAATGCATTACCTTTATCTGCTTTTGTCACCAATACCATTTCATCATTTAAAAAATCATTCAACAATTGCCTTTGTTCATAATTTAAATTAAAATATCTAAATACAGGCTTCTTTTCAACTATTTCAGTAATCTGTTGTTCACACATCATTTAAAACATATCTAGCTGTTTAACTAATGGTGGACTATAGGTACTTGGTTTGTTAAACATCTTGCTACTGTTCAAACTATTGGGAAACATCACCTTGAAATTTAGCTTTCTGACATAGTCCCTTAGTTCATTAATTGTTTCACATTTGTCAGCCCATTTAGAAGGCACAAGTTCCAGCCTTTTTTCAAAACATTGCACAACTCATTAGTTATAGCAACATTAGACAAATTGACAATTACAAATGCTGAGTGATACAGTACCTTGTACTTTTATTTCCGAGCGTTTTTCTTTTTCCAATTGTTTTGATACTGCACAGTCCTTTTCGGCCCAGATTTAACTTCGGCCCAAGTCCTGCTCTGTTTGCCATGTTGTTGATATACTTTCACCAGCTGGTAATTCTGCCCTGCTGGAAAATCCTTTTCCGTATTTTCTACACTTGCTAATTCATTGCCACCTGTCCTGGCAGCTGGAATATTGGTAGTTAAACTTGTAGTTTGGTTTCTTTGTGCCAAACGCTTAGATTTGCCGACATTATTATCCTTGGTTTCAGTAAAGCCTTCTGTCTTATTTAACAGTCTCATCGACGTCTCCTCCTCAAGCTGCTGGCGTGAATCCACACCCTCTGCCACTGATTGGTTAACATCTATAGCTGATTCATAGTCCACTTTATCTCTTAGGAACTTTTTAACTTTCCTTTTACGCAAAATTTCATTCTCTCTATTTAATTTCTCTTGAATTAGAGAGAATTTAACATTAAAATTGTCCCCCGTTAGACTGTCTTTTACTTTAAAAAAGACTGATTCGATCTTTTTATTTAGATCATTTATTTTGATCGTATTTAACTCGGACAACATTTCAACATATTGTAGCCCTGTTTTTTGATTTAGAGCTACCCATTTGTTGATATAATCAACAGAAAGGTTATTACCAACGGGCATAACAGTTATTCTCAGTCCTTTCGGTACTCTCTGAGTTTTTAGACAAGTTTCAAAATATATATTGTCCCATTGCAATCTTTTTAACTTCAATAAATCATTTTCTAATTCTTTGAACATCTCAAAATAATTAGTACTTATAGCAGCAGTTTCTACTTGTAAGTTATGCAAACCTTCAAATCGATCAACCGGAGGTGCTAGCCATCCATTTATTGCCTCATCAAATCTTCCTGGAGCCACTTCTTTATTAGAACTGCTAGGAATTTGCTGTGCACCATATCTGTTCACTCTCCCTCCTTGATTTAAAATTATAGCTCCACTCGGTGTATCAGTTATAATACTGCCTGGTGTTATGGTCATGAAACTTGTCATCTTTTGGCTCTTAGTATAAAACAGTCAAACAACTCAACAAAAATATCTTTGTATCGGGAAAACAATAAAACTTCAAAAACAACCCGAAAAACTGAGCCAGTATGACTAAGAAATATACACAGGATCATATTAATTTGATAATTGCCCTCATGGAAGTAATTCTTCACAGTAATTATATTTTCTTTGAAGGACAATACTTTAAGCAGGTGGTAGGTGCAGCTATGGGGGCTGCTTGTGCCCCCATGTATGCAAATTATGTTATGTCCTTTTGGGAAACTGAATACATTTTCAAAATTAGATTTGTGGAAAATATAAAATATTACACAAGGTTTTTGCATGACCTTTTTTTAGTTTGGGTGGGAGTCATCAGAGCTCTTGGATGAATTTCTGGATTACATTAACAATATTACCACCTTCTTAGATTTTACTCATACTTTACATAAGGAGACAATATATTATTTAGATATAGAAATTAGTATAGATGAAGAGAAGCAGAAACTTAGATCAAGGATCTATAGAAAACCAACTTTTTTGAACTCTTATCTGAATTATAGTAGTTGTCATCCTTCATACCAAAAAAGATCAGTGGTAAAAGGGCAGCTGGTAAGAGCAGCCAGGATGGTAACAGAAGATGATGACTTTATAGCTGAAGACAATTTTATTATGGACATGTTTAGGAGAAGGGGTTACCCCGAACATTTACTGGAGAAAGTAAATATGGAAGTTCAAACAAAAAGAGATAGTGGGATTTTCAGGCCCATCTTAAGTCAACAGTCCATATCTTGTGACGGTGAACATGTAATTGGTGTTACTGATGAAGGGGCAATGAATAGAGGAGAAAAAGAAAAATACATTCTCCTTTATTACGACATTTAATAAAGACAGTTTAGCTGTAGTAGAAATTGTCAATAAAAACTGGTCCATCCTTAATTTGGATTTTATGACTAGAAAAATTAGGCACAAAGCCATTTATTGTGTTTAAAAAGGATAGATCTTTTAAAAATCTACTTGAAAATAACAGGGCAGGAGAATGACATAATAATAGGCCTTCTGGAAACCTCAACTGTGGGATGTGCGGGCAGTGCCCCGATGTTATTGAAACAGGTGTAAAATTAAGACTGGGGGACTATAAGGTTAATATACATGGTCATTTCACTTGTCAGTCTAAAAGTGTTGTATATGCTGCAAAATGCCTGCAATGTCCAGCATTTCATATAGGAAAACTTGTAGAAAGTTCCGAGAAAGAATGTATGAACATCTAAATGATATAAAAATGGTAGAAGTACAAATGCACTATCTAAACATGTACTAGAACATAATGAACATTTATTTATTTATTTATTTTGTTCTGCAGCAGATAGTTTCAAACAGTCAAGGTAGGGTGTTACCAGAACACCTAGAATTGTGTGAACTAAGATGGCAATTAAAGTTAAATGCATCTGAGTACCCTGGCCTGAATGAATATACTAGTATATATTGTTTATTAAAACTCAGGCAGATTGAGGGTTAATGTTTTTTAAATTGTTTTATTGTTTTTTAACTAGGATTGGCTGAGCATGTGTTTGAATGATATTTAAACCTGGGCTATGCAGATGGTTTTTGTTCTGACGAAGTTCCATGTAATTTTTATGGGGGACAAAAGTGCTTAACATTTATTGTGGTTGTATCCAATAAAGAGAACTGTTTCAGTTTGAGGTCCTGTCCTTGGCTGTAATTTGTTTCTTTGGAGTCAATAGGCCAGTCATACCAGGAGTGAATCTGTGAATACCCAGCCAATTATCTATTTCTTTTTTTAAATGAAAATAGCATGCCACATTGCTTCATTTGGACAGGACATCTGCTACACTACAGAGAAGAGGTAGTTGCTGTTTTTCAAATCTGTCTCTCCACCGTGATTTATCTGTTTGCTAAAACAGGTTCAGATCTCAAGTTCTAGTGTTTGCAGGACTGCTTGATTTATAGAGAAATACAAAACCTTGGATTATTGGATCTCTAATGATCAGAAGACAAGTCACCGATCACTCCTAATGAGTCTGTTGATCACCAAATAAAGGGGCAAGATCTTCAGCTTCTGTTGTTAGCTCAGGTCCTTTACTTCTATGACTCCACAATCTTTTCTGACAACAACCTTCGGGATCTCTAAACCTCTTCAAGCGAAATTTGGACGCGTGGATGGGAAATCGCAAATTCACCCCTGGGATCTCTCCTGTGTCCCTGCTAGACAGAGGCACAGTAAACTAATCTTAAAAGGGTACCTTCTGTGACCTACTTTACAGAGGCACAGTAGGCTAATCTAATAGGGAGGCGGAAGCCAAATACACTCTGACTAGGCTTATAAATGCCCTAGGGCAGATAGCATAGTATCTACCTATGAACCTATATTTAGTAAGGTACATCCCAAAGGAAGCATTATATTCTATGATGGGCTTGATCAGTACAGAATATGGAGGGACCAGGGCTTCTTTGGACCAAGAGGAAATACCCTTTGTGATCATCTGTGCCAGACAGAAGGATTTGCTGACCACTGCTGCAATATGATGGCCAAAGGAAAGAGTGTTATCTGCCCATATTTCTAGAGCCCTTACAACATCTTAATTTTAGAATGGGGTGTCTACTATACTATATGCTTGGTGGAGGGTTTGTTTGCCAAATGCAACAACATTGTATTTTTTAGCATTTAGTTTTAGCACGTTGTCAGTGTGCACTGTCTATTAACATGTGTACGTTCACCTTGTAGTTTCTGCATATCAGAAAGGAATTCAAGTGTTATACCCAGTGTAGAATTGTCAAGAAATCTAGTTAACCAGAGTTCTTGATTTTTGATTTAGAGATCAGAGAAGTATATACCAAATAGCAAAGGTCCCAGCACAGAACCCTGTAGTACTCCACTGGTTACTTTCATGCTTTCTGAGCCTGCACCTGCCACCCCCACAATATGCGTTCTATCCCTCAGCCAATCAGCTATCCACCTAACTACATAAGAATCAATTTGGAGTGAATTTAGCTTTTTGATAATGTTAGCATGTGATACAGTACCAAATGCTTTGGTGAGGCTGAGATATGCTGTATGGACAAGAAGATCATTATCCAAAGAGATGTACCAGATTCATTAAAAAAACAAACTGCTGGAGAGTCAAGACTAATTGGATTTTTTATACTGTAGTTTATCAGGTCTGTTGTGACCCATTCCATGGCCTTGCAGATGGGTGTAGTCAGGCTGATGGATGTGTAATTCCCAGGGTCCATGGTGGGGGTCATCCTTGTGAAGAAGCATCACAACTGCTATACATCGAACCTTGGGGACAAAGCCAGTTGATCAGCTGAGGTTGAATAGCTGTAGAAGTGGGTCCACCAGTGCATGTTTAGTGCTGTTTAGCTGGAGGCCTGGTATGTTTTCAGGTCCCATAGATAATGTTTTGTTAATGACAGCTAGTGTACATATTTTTGTATGTTTTAATGATGCATTGTATTTATAGTGCTGGAAAGTTATTTGTCACACCTTTCACTTTTATTTTTCTAGTTGACTGGGATTCACTGAATTGTTTGTCGGATTCTTGACATGATCCACTTTACAGAGCTTACTACCTCAACAGGAGGTTTATCTTTAGACATGGTTTGGAATCTTGATGTATCTATAAAGCCTCACTGATTGTGAGTAAAAGGCATTGCTTCTTTTTTCTTTTTGCTATAGTAGTGTCTTCAGTCCTTGATTCAGTTTATGAGAAACCTGTCTGAAGTGACAATGAGACAATGGTGGCAGCTCTAGAGAAGTAGAAGGGAATGGAATCATTAGCATAACAAATAAGAGAGGCAGGGTTGTAGAAGGATGACATGTTATAAACAAAGTCTCTGAATAGCAGGGTTCCTAGTACTGATCCTTTTGGAACACCTACGGTACTGGTAGTGGGCGACAGGTTAAGCAAATTTAGCTGTCTGTTATCTGTCTCTTAGGAATCTAGTGAACCACTGGAGAGAAGTCACAGTTATGTTACAGTCTGAGTGCGTGTGAATAAGGATGTGATAATTTGCTATTCCTAACTGTACTCTTCTAGCATCACAGTCATCAAAATCATGCATCTGGAGGCATCTGATATTTTTTAAATGCTATATGGGCACCCATTTTGGTGCTTTTTCTGGATCTAGTCTCAACCTCAACAGATCCATACAATCATTATGTTTTGCTAAATGTGAATAAGTAAACCTCTCATCACAACTTGCTATGACAGCCTTTCAACATGGCACAGTATGTCCTGTGAAAGAAGATCCAAAATTTCTCATGTTCATGTATGAATGTTACATGTATGTTTAAAACTAGCTTATTCATCAGTTTTACATTATGTATGTTACTTCATGCTTTTAGCCTGAATGCCCATTGCAGAGGCATAATTATAACATCTAATGTGGTTGTAGAATCTTTTGCTAATTTCCTAAATCCTTTTTTGATTTTTCAAACACCCGATCAATATAATTATTTTCTTGTCAAATGGCATCTGTATTAAACAAATCAGCAATAAATAATTCTTATGTCTCCTACAACATTGCTCTGTTGCCTATTTATAGAGTTAAGACTTTATGTAGAATTCAACTGGTATTCTAAAAGTGAAACTGTGCCCTGAATGTGAAAAATAAATATATTATTCATAAACTATTTTCTTCAATACTAATGCATTAGAATTCCTCTGTTTCTTTCTCTATTTTAATTTCTTATATCCAAACATTGTATTATGGATACCACCATGTGGATATGATTTTGTTTTTAAGGGTCTATATTATAACAACGAAACAGCATATCTTCGAACACCTAAACATCGACACCTAATGAGCGTAATCTGAAATGCACGAGCGACCACTTCCATTAATTTTTTTCACAGGGAAAAAAATTTGCTTGGCCGACCAACAGGAAAACAAACTTTCAAACCCTAACCAAGTGGGGGGCTTCACCCCCCCACCCCAGATGTGGGGGGCTGTACCCCCACACCCCGCCTAACTAAATATCCCAACTCCGAAATTGTTCTACATTGGAGAAAAGGGCAAATTCCTGATAACGGCCAATCAAATTTTTTCCCTGTGAAAAAATTCACGGATGTGACCGTTCGTGCTGTTCAGATTTCGCTCATTAGGTGTTGATGTTTAGGTGTTCGAAGAGATGGTGTTTCAAGGTACTGATATAGACCCGTTTTTCACTCTATCTTCTTCCAAGAATACATTTCAATTGTCTATAATATGAATCATTCCAGGCATAATAAATTAGATTTTTTTCCTCCAATCAGTTTCAGTGATAGTGGAAAGGGTCAATCAGTTACAATGATAGCGGAAAGGGTCAATCAGTTACAATGATAGCAGAAAGGGTCAGTCAGTTACAATGATAGGGTCAACGGCATCTTAAACAAGATCTGAAAGTAGCATTCATGCTACTTAACTTATTTGTGCTTACTGAAAAAAACTGCTAAAAGCTTTTTTGGGTCAACTACAATTTTATTTAATATGGAACAGGTGATCAACAGGTTTTTGCTAAGTTTGCAGATCTATAGACCTTACAAAATACATACCCTCTCCCTCACTCTTTGCAAGGGATAAAAAAGTTGTCATTTCAGTCTAACAGCTGTCACCTTCAAAGACTTAGTAAGACAAATAACACCTGCTTGTATTTTTATACTGTCTTTAATTTTGTACAGTTAAATGGATAAAAGCAATGCTTTCCATACCAGAAATGAGTGTATTTACCAGTTTGTTTATATAGCGTTGTAGTATAACTAATCTGTTTTCTTCATTTAAAGATGTCTCCAATTAACTCTTTGGAAAAAAAATGTTTTATTTTAAATGTTAATTTGTGGTTTATAGCACTTAACTGACCTTAGCATGACACAGTCTCATGCTATAAACTCATAAACTATGACTATGTTACAGAAAATGGTATACTAACCTCTCAACCTCTTTGTGCAAGAAATCTGTACAAAGCTAAAAATAATGGTGGAACAAAGGCAGAAAAATAGGGACAGATTTTAAATATTGTTCTTATTAAATTGAAAAGGAGATGGAACAACAGGTTTTGATTGTTGTGCATTTTCTGAAGGATATAAAGTTTGAAACTCAAATGTCTATCATTATTTAGTGACTTCAGTCCTCAATTATTTGCCATAAAACCACAAATTTTATGAGGAATGGGCTAAAAATATAAGGCAAAAATCTGGACATTCTGTGAAAATCCGCACAGATGAGAGGTATGCTAGCCTATGTTACATAAGCAGACAAAATTTTTTCTGAAACAATGTCAGCTCTAACCAGGAATTGGTGGAAGTTTTATGATTTCTGACGTGGAAATAAGAATCAATGAAGCATACTAAATAACATCAAGAACATATTGTAAAGAAAAAAAATTCTACAGTAGAGCTAACTATACCTGATGATGGAATTTTCTTTCAATGGCAATGGCAGCATGTTGACATTCTGGTTTTAACATCAACAGTAATAATAAAATACTGTATTTTATTTTAAATTTTATTAAACAAACACTGCCAATAAATATATTAATTGTATCATCGTGTGAAAATCCATGCTATGGTAGAAGAAACAGATTATGGTATTTTATTAGAAGCTGATGTCCACATTTTGATAAAATAATACATTGATTAAATAATGTCTAGTATTTCACAGGATTCCATCATTTTCTCTTGAAATTGTGCAGTAGGAATTGTGCTTAAATTAATATATATGTTATACTGTACAATTTAACTTGAGTCCTGTCAAACCAATGAACAATTTCTTACATAATATAATACACGTACTTATAGACAAGCCATTTTCATTCACAACACACACACAAAGCAAACATTACATTTAGTAAGTTAGGAAATACACGTCAGGATAGATACAAACAGTCAACATTTTACAATTGAATCCATATGACAGTAACAAAGCAGGTAACAAAGCTGTGCTTACAGCTGGTAAGAGTTACAGTTATGAAAAGATATAATTCTGTTAAAACAGAAGAACAGAGATTGGGGACAGGGAGTAAATGAAATGATTCGGATAGTAAAAAATGGAACAGAAAGAGGGCATATACAATGTATACAAAATATGCTGTTAATTTTTGCTGAGCAGTATGTGGTTAAAGACAGATCCCAAAACCTAAATTATGGGATGGATAGTCAAGATACAGGAGGGAGAGTCACTTCAAACAGCTACTTTCCTCCGCACTTAAGATGCATGAAAAGGACATTTTAAATGACTCTAGGCTGATGGAGATCCTGACATCAGCAGTGAAACTATCCCAAAGGAATGGCAAACCAAGGACTGAAAAGGCAAGGTCCACTTTTCTTACATTAGGCTTGGGGTTGGAGTACTGGTACACCATTCTGACTAGACCTACTCTTATAGTGAGTATCCCTTTAACTGACATGACAACTCAAAAGACGGACAGCATTCCAGAGTGCATAATTGGAAGATGAAGTTCCTAAGTATAAGGTCAGATCTTTCTTTAGCTGAAGGAAGCAGGTTAGATGCAGCAAACTAAACCTACATATTTTGTTGATCAGCACCTGAAGGGTATGACAGTCATTCCTTTGCACAAAGGAAATAAGCAGGAGGTAATACACATGCAGGAGAATGACGACTCCCTGCTACAGGTGTAAGAAATCTGCTGAGGCTGCTGAAAGGCTTCAGAGGAGAGTTTATCTTGCAATACACATGCAGGAGAATGAAGACTCCCTGCTACAGGTGTAAGAAATCTGCTGAGGCTGCTGAAATGCTTCAGAGGAGAGTTTATCTTGCAATACACATGCAGGAGAATGAAGACTCCCTGCTACAGGTGTAAGAAATCTGCTGAGGCTGCTGAAATGTTTCAGAGGAGAGTTAATCTTGCAATACACATGCAGGAGAATGACGACTCCCTGCTACAGGTGTAAGAAATCTGTTGAGGCTGCTGAAATGCTTCAGAGGAGAATTTATCTTGCAATACACATGCAGGAGAATGACGACTACCTTGCTACAGGTGTAAGAAATCTGCCGAGGCTGTTGAAATGCTTCAGAGGAGAGTTTATCTTGCAATACACATGTAGGAGAATGATGACTCCCCTGCTACAGGTGTAAGAAATCTGCTGAGGCTGTTGAAATGCTTCAGAGGAGAGTTTATCTTGGTATGAAACACATTCGGGTGCTCAGTAAATGACAGGTTGTAATCAAGCCAGATTCAGATATATCTGAACAGGGAGTAGAATTAATAGGTGAATCAATGGTCTTAGTTTCTCCCGCATGAGTCAGTACTTTTCATTATGTTTGAAGTTCCAAAAAGTTTTGTTAGGGTCTTGGACAAGTTGATGATGAGGTCTAATTGTTTGATAAGAAATGCTGTAGATCCAGGAGGTCTTTCCCAAGAAACCTTCTTATAAGGCCAGGAGAATTTAAAGGTTCAAAATACTGCTGGAATATCAGCATGTACAAGCAAATTAAGTATAGGAAGGTCAAGCCTGGGTGGTTATCTAAGAGAGTAATGAATAAGAATCTCCAAAACAGAACCCTGTAGTGCATCAGTCCAGGTGTGGGGGGACAGGGTATGTAGATGATGTGGCATATATGCCAAAGTTTGCACAAATTATTGCACAGGAATCATGTATCTAGTGGCACAGGTCAGCACAGACCCATGCTTTATATAGTGTCTGCAGCATACCTCTCATCTGTCTGGTATTTAGCAGAAAATACCATTTTTTTCAAAGTATCACGGACCCACAACAATCTGAATCTTCCCTTTAAATCAATATTTTTACTTTCTTCCCCTTACCAGCCTTCATGACATAAGCCCACGCCTGTGGCATCTATTCCAGATGCGTTGGTGTCATTAAAGACAAGACTGCACCTGATAGAATGCAAGTGTGTGGGCAAGAGGAGATATGATTGTACTTGGATTGTTGGAATTCTCGTAATTGTATCTTCATTTTCACTTCAGATCAGAAAATACACACAGCAAACAAACCAGTAAGATGATGCTATGGTATAGAACAAATGACAGTTTTTATATTTACTTTATTTATGTATAACAAAAAGTGAAGCATTCTTGTACTTTGGGAACAAGTTTTGTAGAACCTCAGAATTGCAGACTTGGTGTAGTCTGTCTAGGTTTATAAGTACTTTATACCAACAGAGGGTGAAAGTCTGGAACTGCTGAGATGAGCCAGTTTGGAATGTGACGTTACAGACCATAAAGTAACTTTTTCCATAGCTTCAGCTACCACTTATAACAAGAATTTTAGATACCAGCAGAGTTGCCAATGGGTAGCCATGGATCTTAAGCTACAGGATTGAGAAGTACCGTAGTTGGGAATAAGGAAAACAAAGGGCTTGTGTACAAGAATTTTGTATTTTAGAATGCTGTGTATAAGTCTAGATTGTGGTACTGCAGAACTGTGGTGTGCTGGCTGATGACACTGATTTTGATCAAATGGTGACATCGGAGTTACTGATAGCTGGGGCTTGTGGGGCAAACACATTTGTAGAATATTATGCTTTGTATTTTTTTTTCATATATCCATTCAAAACAATCCTGGTCAGTTTTGGTAACTCTCTCTGTTTTAGCT